>NC_092613.1:305000-390000 GCF_047663525.1 Anas platyrhynchos | reverse complement strand
TATTCTTTCCATGTCACCTGGCCCTCCTTCCAGTAGCGAAACACTCTCTGTTTCCGCCTAATCTCCATCAGAATGTTCCTGGTCAGCCACGACGGCCTCCTGCCCCGCCTGCCTGACTTGCGATATTTAGGAATTGCCTGATCTTGTGCTTCTAGGAGGCATCGCTTAAAGAGTGACCAGCACTGGTGGACATCAAGGCCTTCAAGAGCAGCTTCCCAGGGGACCTTGCTGACTAGTTCCCCGAGCAGCCTGAAGTCCGCCTTCCCCATATCTAGGGATGAGGTTTTGGTGGCACTTTTCCTTCTGTCACCGTAAATTTTGAACTCAACCACTTCATGGTCGCTATGACCGAGGCGGCCACCAATCACCACATCTCCCACCAGACCCTCTCTGTTTTCTAGCAACAGGTCTAGGAGGGCACCTTTCCTAGTTGGCTCCGTTAGCACCTGCACCAAGAAGTTATCATCTAGGTGCTTCATGAACCTCCTGGACTTGCTCGTGTCAGCCGTGTGGCACTCCCAGTTAACGTCTGGCAAGTTGAAGTCCCCCATAAGGACAAGGGGAGTTAATCTCGAGGCCTCTCTTAGTTCTGTAAAGAATAAGTTATCGGCGCTATCGTCCTGGCCAGGCGGTCTGTAATAGACTCCCACAACGACATCCCCTTTATTCGTTCGTCCCTTGATCCTTACCCAGAGGCTCTCAACTTTGCCATCGCCGACCTGAAGTTCCACACAGTCCAGCCCCTGCTTCACATACTTCGCCACCCCACCACCTCGCCTACCCTGCCTGTCCCTCCTGAAGAGCCTGTAACCGTCTATCGCAACACCCCAGTCACAGGACTCATCCCACCAGGTTTCGCTTATGCCGATGATGTCGTAGTTGCGGGACTGGGCCAGGACTTCTAGCTCATCCATTTTATTCCTCATACTGCGTGCGTTTGTGTAGAAGCATTTCAGGTGCGTCTCCTTACACTCAGCACCTTGTGGATCGAACCATGGATTAAGTCAACGTGTTCTGGTAGTCTACGGATCACTTTGGCTTAGGAAGAGAAGCCTGGGCTTTTCAATTTGGTCATTCAGAGCAACTTCATTACCACTTTAGTCCCTTCACCCTTTCTCCTTGTGAATACCAAGCACCCCTTCAACACACAAACTTGATGTTACCCCTTCGTCTACCACCCCTCGCACTTTTAACAGCTGGAACTGTTTACAAAGACTCAGCAGTCCTGAGAATCTAAACATAACAGGGATCTATCTTTCTTTACCTGCTGAAACAGAGGCGTTTTTTTCTCTGGTCCGTCAGGCATTCCCTCTTTTAATTCATCTCCAGAAACCAAGGATGCATCGTCATCACTGTCGAACGTATCATCTTGTAAAATAGGATTTAAATGGTCTGAAAGACAAAAGAGGTTTGTTAACTTTCCTGAATAGCCTTTGTCTCGTTCTCTTACATGAATACAGCTTCTAAATCAGTGCCAAAACCCTTTCTTCATTTGAGAGCACACACTGAAAGCTATTTCCTAGAGTTCATCCCACCACAGATCTAAGGAGATGGCACAAGGCCCTACAAAGCTGTACTAAGTCCCACTGATGTGTACGTATAAGGTACGCTACTCTTGGTGATTTTTTTCTCCCCCTTAGAATAAAGGAGATTACAAACAATTTCCGCAGTTGCTAAATAGCTAAAAAAAAAAAAAAAAAAAAAGACCATTTCTTTCTGGAGGAGGTTCCCACAATGAAAGCACGGGGATTAAGGATGTGATGGCCACAGAATTCCATTCATCTAGTAAATATCAGTGCTAATTGATCTCACATGCACATGTATAGTACGATCTACAAACATTTAAATTAGGAGACTGGTTAAAAACGATGATAGCTAAAACAATATTTAGCTTAGACCAGTTATACTTGTATCCTGGTCCCGACATTCTTCAGAAAGGAATTAGAAACATTGACCTAGAAATGCTTCCCCTCCAAATATCTGAGTTTTGATTTTTTAAAGAAAAATAGGTGCCTTATACTTCAAACCTCAAGTCAACCTCTACAAATGCTAATTATCTTAGCTGCCGTCAGAAGCAGGATGCTTCAGTAGAGAACGCATCGTCCTTTACTGTGTATTGAGTCATTCAGGGCTTCCATTTGGCATTTCAGTTTCGAATCCAGAATAAAACCTATGCGTTATCTTCCAGACATGCCCAAAAGAAAGACATGCACATGCAAATAATAAAATTCTACCATCATTATGTCTGAAAGGTTTAAGTTGATTGCACAAACCACAAGTTTTTGCTTTAGCAGAATTATAAAGAAGTGGATGCTGTGGTTATACCTTGCTGTCGGTCCTCCTTTAGTGCGAGCTGTGCATGCGGGAAGATCTTCTGCACAACTTGTAAAATATTCGCTCCTGATCTTTTAAAAAGTGGCTTGAAAATGGGTGATAGTGCTTGTCCGGGTGAAGCCACGATCCTGTTTGATGCCGGAACAACCTTCTTCAGAGCCATGAAAAAGTCCTTTGCTTTTATTTTAATAGAATTAACGTCTAGTAGCAACTTCTCCCTACTTGCATAAATCTGAGGATAGCATCGACGTAGAGAGCACAGCGCAGCTTCAGTACATAAAGATTTGATATCTGCACCACAGTATCCTAACAAACAAAAATCAAACGTTACATCAGTCAAGGCCCAGGTTTACAACATGCAACATTTAAACAATTTGTAATGCCAAAACCAAACAGGTTAACAGGGAATTCAAAGTGCTACCGCTCTGCAGGGAAGTTTCATGTTGCTCACTGCCTGATATCCTGCGCTTATGCAGCTGAAGCAGACTCCTCATCAAAAACTATACTCTTGAGGAAGATGCCCCAGAACCATTTAACGTTCTCAGACAACAAAAAGAACGACAACAAAGAGTAAATAGATGAAAGCATCTAACTCTGATTGCTATGAAGGCGTGCCAGCTGCCTCGTTGACTAGTTGTGCAGCAAGGCACAAGAGCTTGGGTACTGCCTGGTACAAGCTAAGGTTCTTTACAACTTGCTCACAAGCAAGAATCCATTTTGGTTTCAGTCTTACCAATGCATTTCTCAGCTAGTTCATCAAGCAACATGTCCGGTGGCTTAGGGGTCCAGTCACGAGTATGAATCTTGAAAATTTCTTTTCTAGCCTGGAAGCAAAATCATTGCGTTTTAGCTTGCCCCAAGTTTTCCTTAAAAATACCAACAAGAAACAAACAAACCAAAAAGCAAACAAACAAACAAACAAAAAAAACCCAGTCCTTCCTCAAAACCCCTCATCTATTAATACGCTTTTCTTATTTGCTCAACTTTCAAGTATTTTACAGTTATTTAATATACACTCTGCATTTTCAACCAGGAAATTGAATATTTCTTATTTGTTATACTGAACTTTTTCTAGGAACCTACAATGAAAGAAAAGGCATTTATAGCTTCAATAACAAGTTTCCAAACTACGGGACCTAATGACCCAGAGGAAAATACTGTAATGAAAAATTTATCCAGAAACATTTCTTTGTTGTCCAAAAATCTTCTCTAAAACTTAGCAAGCTTTCATTGTGACAGTCTCATTACTTCATCACATTTGCTTTTCAGTCAGTAAATGCACAGAAAGCACTTCTGGCACAATGCTTCAAATTGCTACAATTACTATAAAGAAGAAAATAATTATGACTCAAACTACTACCACCGATCCGGGGCACAATCAAATGCAAACACGTCCCCTATTCATTCAGAAGTGAAGGACTGAGACCAAAAACACAACTTCATGATGAAAACGCCCAAGTGGACTAAATAATTAAGCAAACAGGTACAACTTTGGGAATGAAAGGTTTGATTATAGAACTAACTACTTGGTGGTATCATCCTGACCATATATATCCAGTACCAGATTTGCCCTCCATGGAACAACGCAGTGTCTCCACATATCACTCTTTTGTTCAAGTTGTCAATTATTTTTTTTTCCTATAAAGTTGGACTTTGCCATGGTAGAACTAACGTTGAATTTAAGTTCTCACCTCTTTATTTGGCAAGTTGAAGAGGAACTCTCTGCCAAAGCGTCCTGGTCTTCGTAAAGCAGGATCTATAGAATCCAGTCTGTTGGTAGCTCCGATTACCACGATCTCCCCTCTGTTATCTGTGCCATCCATAAGCGTCAGAAGAGTTGAAACAATGGAACTAATAGAAAAATATAGTTTTTATTTACTGGTTCAGTAAATTTTGTTACATTCCACATGACTTTCTTGATGCCGGAACAACCTTCTTCCTAGTAGTCATTCAAAAGTGGGAAAAAAATAGTCTACAAAGTCGGGTTTTTTTTTTTGGTTTGATAATGCATCTGCAGACTGGTAAGTCATCAAGCACTTCAAGACTGTTTCAAATAATCTCTACATTAATGGAAAAGGAGTACTGCACACTTCTGCTCAGGAAGAAAATCACGGAAAATGTTCCGTGATGTTCCCTCTTGCTTTGGTAATGCTCTTTCTCAGTGTTTTTAGTCTTGTCCTTTCTACCTTGGCATCTCTCTGCAATAGCTGAGGAGGAAAGCTTTTTAGAGCTACATTCAGTGTCACACTTGAGAGAGGAAGTTTGCCGCAATTTCTCACCAGGCTCAGAAGACTCTTTGCCGTACAAAACATTTTCTTTTGAAATGAGGTCACGTTCTTTTGATCTTCTTGGTTTCTCCTTGTCTCCACCGTCATCACATTGGTACTTTGCGAGGTATTCATCCTTCCCAGTAGATTTCGGAGGGTCCGTGACACTGCACAAAATAAAATCACATTTCTCACTTCTGCTGAAGGACGTGAAGATTAACAGTAAAACCTTCCAAAGGCAAACAAACAAACAAAAACCTCCAGACTACAGGAACACTCGCAAAGATATGCCATTTAGAAACCTCTCCTGCGATAAGGACACCTTCTCCAGCTCCCAGAGAAAGTGTTTTTCCCCTCTTGCTTCTGAAGCCATTGCACTAAAAAAGCACACGCATCTGTCTCCCTCCACATGCTGCTGCTCTGAATAAGAGCCAGAAGATTCAAAACCACCCTATTTGGTCTCCCCACATAGCCGAAAAAAACACCAGTTGAAACAGAGTTTTCTACCTCTCTCCCAAGAATTTACATTCACGTATCCTGTGACTGCAAAAATAGAAGGCGGGGCTCAGGAGGAACAGCCAGTGTTGGAAATGAAAAAAAGCAGCCTGTTTCTTCAGAGTCTTAAGCCTATTCTACTAGGAAAACAAAACAAAACAAAACAAGAGGAGAGGAGAACAACAGCGGGAAATTTACCTATTCTCCAGGTGTTCAATTGCAAAGCCTCCGCTGGAGGATCAACAGCTGTGAATTCAGCGTGCTTAGGAGAAATCAGATCTACGTCTGAACCACAACTATTTCAGTAGCATCACTAACTTATGTTACTCTGAAGAAGCAGTCAGCACCGTTTCTATGTTAGGAAATAGCTGAACAGAGTCTGTTATTCACAGGAATTATTCAGGCAGGCTTCTTTAGGAAGGCTGGGTTTCACTAGAACATTACTAGCCTGTAAGCCTCATGGCATCACCTTCCATCTTGACTGCTAAACCTCCTTGCTCCCTACTATCTTCTTTGCCAAGATACAGCTGTCCACGTTTACTTTTCCTACTTGGCTGGACTGAATTTAAGAAGGGATCTTGCAACTCTTCCTCTTGTTTGCCACTTAATCATCACACCAAATGAAAACTATTTGCCTTTCACCTCTTTATTTCAGGCATTCTTTCCTAGTGGTCATTTAAAAACGGAAAGAAAAAGTCCATCAGCTTTTTTTTTTTAATATCCAGCAGACTGTTAAGTCACCAAGCACTTCAAGACTGTTGGAAATAATCTCTACATTAATAGAAAAGGAATTCCTCAAACACACTGCGGCCGCTTACCTTTAATACACTCGTTGGATGAGACGGAGGTGTATTTCTTGCTTTCGCCTGCACTGGAAGGCTTCCCTTCCTTGTAAGGTTGTTTACTGCTCTCACTTCTGCATTGCTCACATGAAGAGCCATCTGGAGGATGGGATTCTTCCTTCTTCTCCCGCGTTATCTTCTGGAAACGAGGATCTAAGTGTTCCAAGGAGCCTTTCACTTTCCTGCTGTTTCTCTTTTTTCTTCTTTTTCTTCTCCTTTTTCTTCTTGTTTTACGCTTGGGATTGGCATTGTCAAAGTGGAGCACACAGAAACACAAATCGTGAAGTCTGAAAGAAACATGCAAGTTTAAAAGAGAAAAAAAGATGTGGCACTTGTTGCCTATATGAAACTTTATTTATTTTACCACAGGTGATGATTTGCAGCATGTCAGCTATTTTGTGGTGCTTTGTGCACACGCAACTTACTTTAGATGTAGCAAACTTAAGCCCTCAGATTGGAGGACCATAGGTCCTGGTTTGTACACAGATCATTAACAATGGCTAGCTCTGGAATACATGCAAGCAGAAAAAAACTTTTAACCTAATCCAGAATGGTGTACGGATGTGTTTCCAACTATGTGGTCCAAAGCTAGTGCTCTGAAACAATTCAGCAATAGCTTTCCTATCTTCACTGATCAACCTAACAACATGATCCCCAGCCAGCTGATGCTATCTAAGTAACTTAGAAACTACCAGAAAAAAAAAAAAAAAAAAAAAAAAAAAAAAAAAAAAGAAGAAAAAAAGAGAAGAAAAAAAAAAGGAGAAAAAAAAAAAAAGAAGGAATACATGAGAAGCACCCAGAAAAGAATTAGGATAAAAAATGCGGAGTATGCTGGAATCCTTGCTTACTTGGAATCCTTCTCTCCATGTTTATCCTTAGACTTCTTTTTCTTCTAGAACTTGTGATATTTTTGCATTTTTTTCACCACCTAAAAGCTCCTTTTCTATCTTTCTGTCTTTCCTTTCTATTTCACTTTCACTACCTTCTGCACGGGTAGATTTTCTTTTTCTGTTTCCTTCTGTTTCATTTTTCTGGCGACAGTTCTCCAAATGAGCTGACACAGGTGGAAGCGCATGTCTTTCACGAGAATGTCTTCCAGAATGTTGCTGAGATACCGAGCAACGATGCAAGTCTGCTCGGGGTGTGCTAAAGCGACGTCCATCTTCATCTCTCAAGAGGGAACCGTGAGGCCATCCACTTTTGTAATGATAATGCTTATGTGACCTGCCGTAGTAAGTTGCAGTCCATTTGTCAAAGGCTGCATCGCCGTGAGAGAACTTTCTCTCTCTACTGTCTCCTGTCGCATGAGGTGAATAGTAATCATTGTAATAGCTACAACTTTCCCACCTCCGTGCTTCATCTCGATAGTATCTTTCTCTGCTCCAACTTCTTTCCCCTTTGGATCGGTAATATCTATTGCTACCTTGTTCTGATCTTCCTCCGCTGCCAGATCTGTACTTTGAATATTTGACTGCTCTTCTGCCATTCTCAGGGCTGTTTCTTTCACCAGGGAAAGATCTGCACCTGCTTCCCTCCCAGTGCTCCTGCTTGTGACGCTTTTGATGAACAACTTCCACGCTCTGAGAACACCTCCTCTTGCTGGAAGGACCTGCTTTTTGACTCTCCTTCTCTTCACTAGGAGCATGTTCCCTCTTGCTTTGGTAATGCTCTTTCTCAGTGTTTTTAGTCTTGTCCTTTCTACCTTGGCATCTCTCTGCAATAGCTGAGGAGGAAAGCTTTTTAGAGCTACATTCAGTGTCACACTCGAAAGAGGAAGTTTGCCGCAATTTCTCACCAGGCTCAGAAGTCTCTTTGCCGTACAAAACGTTTTCTTTTGAAATGAGGTCACGTTCTTTTGATCTTCTTGGTTTCTCCTTGTCTCCACCGTCATCACATTGGTACTGTGCGAGGTATTCATCCTTCCCAGTAGATTTCGGAGGGTCCGCGACACTGCACAAAATAAAATCACATTTCTCACTTCTGCTGAAGGACGTGAAGATTAACAGTAAAACCTTCCAAAGGCAAACAAACAAACAAAAACCTCCAGACTACAGGAACACTCGCAGAGATATGCCATTTAGAAACCTCTCCTGTGATTAGGACACCTTCTCCAGCTCCCTGAGAAAGTGCTTTCTCCCCTCTTGCTTCTGAAGCCATTGCACTAAAAAAGCAAATGCATCCGTCTCCTTCCACCTGCTGCTCTGAGAAAAAAGGCATAGGGGCGAGCGGGGAACAGCCAGTGTTTCTCCAGACAGTGGAGAAAAATGGAAAAACATTCTATGAAGGAACACAAGTTCTCCTTGAGGCACCAACCTGCATCAGAGTGATATGCTCAGTGCTGATCATTAGTTCTGTTCGTAACGCTGGACATACAGCATGGAATTGTACTAATTTAAATCCTTCCATTAAATACTATTAGTAGACAGATAAAACCGTAACGAACTTCCATAAGGTCTTGTCTTAATCAGACTGTGCTCATTTTACCTCGTTTCCTCTGACAAGCTGTTCAGCTGGCTGGCTGTGAGGGACTCCGTGATGATTTCTCGATTGACTGAAGGCATAGCTCCAGGCATCTGCAATCAAAACGCACAAGTCAGCAGACAAAAAAATACTATTTGTAGTAGTACTGAGGACTAGTCTTGTCAGAATTTCTCCATTAAATGGTAAGCAAGACCGTTTTGAGTTGTATGCAATATCTACACTTCAAAGATAACCCCAACTCACCTCCCAAAATCTACTTTATGAAACTTAGGAATTTTTATCTCAGCTGAGCTTAAGTTGACAAGTTCTAATGTAAGCTCAGGTCTGCAAATTCTAATGGGATAATACCACAAAGTCTTACAATCACATTTGTGCTGTGTTTTCTCAGTATTTCACCTGAATTAGGAACACAATAAACACTCCCGAATACATCATAGGTGAGAAATTCTCGATGGAGCAAATCTATGTTTCAAGCAATCCATTTGTTTTAGAAAAGAACATCTCAGAAGGTTTAACAGGTTCAACTCGGCAAGTGGAATCATCAAGTTTCAGTCCGTTTTCTTTCGATTCATTAACTAACCTAATAGCACCATTTAGTGAATCGGTTTTTGGCAGCTCATGCTGGGATCTTCCTTCGTCAGCATTCTGACAGGAAGAACCGGAATGCTGCAATGTACGGACTACCTTTCCAACCAAAATTCCATTAGAGGACATTGCATTGCAATTCCTTTTAAATAAGCCCTTTGACTCCTCCTCAGATTTTCCTGAAGATTCTGCACCGTAAGGGACTGTGTTATCAGAGCTGAGTTTAGGATTTTCATTCACTGTTGGCTCCACAAAAATCTCATCAGAAACTTTTTTGCTTGTTTGCATTTGCTTCATTTGCATTACCGAATTTGTAATTGTGGATGAAGGAACAGCCTGGTAGAGATCTTCGTCCTCCGCAGCACTGCTAAGACAGTCAGGCTGTGACACAGTCCGACGAGCAGGCAATTTATTGTGAATACTGGTGGTGATCTTCTGTTTTCTTGACGGATCAGTAATTGAAGGCCTGGTAATTGTCTGGTTTTGAACACAGGCCATCGGTGGTGCTGAAGATGGCCTTTTTAGGGTGACACCAGTGGTCTTTGCGTCCTCTTTTATGGATCCATTTCCATTTAAACGGCTTGAATTCTGTATTTAAAAAGAAGAAATGGCAAGATGGATTAACGCAAACACTGCATTTAACATTTTGAAACACAAAACTCTCCTACTGAGTATTTCTACAAATGGTCTTAACACCTACAAAGAAAAACACACTGCCCTTTAAAGATAAATGCAAGTCCAATAAGCGTATTCAATTCCTGCTTTTGGTTTACAGCCGATTGGAATCAAATTAACATCATCTTTGAAAACCAGCCAAACAACTTAACATTACCTGCTGCTATTCCCAAATATATTTATTTTCCCCTTTAAACATACCCTGAAAAGCCTGAAGTAATTGTTCTGGTGCTCAGGAATAAGACAATTAGTTTTCCCTGTCTTAGCTAAAGTGACGACGATAGGAAAAACAAGTCCTCTTTTAAATGATTCGAGGATTAGTACACTCTGCTTAAATTGTCAAAGAGCGTAGCTCTCTGTGCTTTAGAAAGCTGTCTTGGAGGTATAAAGTAATGGAGTCGCATGGCTGCACAATTTAGCAGTAACCACTGTTTGAATGACTCTGGCTGTAGCATGAAGGCTGTGAAGAAAGCTGCAGCATGGGAAGGAAAACAAAACTAAGATGCTGAAAACCAAACAAAAAACCCCACACCAAACCCCAAACCCACTAGCAGTTTGGTGCCGTTACCTGCCCTCCCACTTCCCTGAATTACCTTAATCATATGAGGAAGAAGTCGTGGTCCCATAAATCCAGCCTGCTTACTATTAGCCCCCTGCTGACCAGGAGGGAATGAACAGGGATAAGATGGTGCTGGCAAGTAAAACGCACGTTCTCCAAGTGTCAAATCATAGCGCCTTCAGAAAAGAGCAGTGATCGGAGTTTAGTTTTTCTTTCAGCCTACTCTTGGATTAAATCCCATCCTATAATTTTAGAGGAACAGTTCATACGATATGGAAGCCTTCTCTACAGAAGGCTTCGCCAAGACTACAAACTGAAAAGGAGAGAACAGTCTTCCTACTAAGACTATCACTTTCAGAACAATAATTCATTCTTACACGACAGATGACCTTCATTTTTCTCCTTCTCTAAATTAGCCAGCTACAGGTAACACATAGATAGCAATTTACACAAGTGCTGCAGTTTCAGGCCAAGCAACAAAAGATAATAAATGACACAGAGAATTTCAGGTTAGACAGAACTGAATTAGACAAATAATAATCTTTCCCTGGGATAGCAAGAAAAACACTTGCAAAACAGAAAAATATCAATAACAGGAAAGTAAATCTCTTCTGAACACATGTTAAGATTTGTTATTACCTGATATAAAAAAGTATGTAAGCTTGCTGACCAAGAACTCTCTTAATGTCAGTACGGACTACTTTAGCATCATTCATCTGATACCAAAGTCCATTACCAGCCTGCAAATAAAGACAACCATTTCTTTAGGTGAATTGCACGTGTTCCAAATGAAATCACGGATAGGAACAAAATACACACGTGTCAAATAAAAATATAATGAAATCTTTTTCCCTAGAAACAGTAGCTGCTAGTCACGCTTTCACTGGTTTGCCAGCACAACCTTTACCCTGTTAGAAATGCTGTTGACTTCTACCTTTACATAGCATATATAGTGTCCTGAGTGACAGCTGACACCGTGATGTACCAGCACCGCGTATAAGGCATAGAGCAGTGGTTCTCCCATTGACTGTGACATGTAGGCTCTCAGGTCCAAATACTCCGGATATTTCACCACCTAAAGAGAGACCAAGAAGATAGAAAATTATCCCAGAGTACTTCGTGGACTAGCCAGAGAAAAACACTTCCAAAAAACACAGACTAGAATTTATTTCTAGAATATATTTCTAGAAGATATTTCTTGATTCACTACAAATAAGTCTTCCCATAAACAATGTTTAAGACTAGAAGTTGCAGAGAACTGTTTCCTGATGAATCAGCCTTCTCAGAGGAAAGCATATGCTTCTTGTCAAGCGGGAACTTTATTGATATTAAGAGAAAGAATAAGCCATAGTCGTTAGTCTACAATTACTGTCTGAAAATATAAACAACTTTCAGCTTTGGGGGATGTCCCATTACACAATGATATAGTTGCATTACAGTGGTAAATATACCTTGTTGATCTTTCCACCTGTGAAATCTGCAAATCTTTTCAGTGATATTGTGAGAACCTTGGAAGAACGGTGTATGGTAAATCTCTTGGATGCAGGAACCATCTTATTACACCTTAAAAACAAGCAGAGATAAGTGTTTGAAGGCATCTTCTTTTTTCGCCCCCAAAACAAACTCGTTTTAATGTCTCACGCATGCCTATGCTATTTGAATGACATTTACTTGCATAATAGGTTGGTCTTTTTTCTTTTCATAAACCCATGCACTGCGTGTCAGGTTTGTTAATACAGTGAAGAAGGTAAATTCTCCCAAAACCCCGGGCATAGCAGGAACAGGAATCTCTCACGAAAGGGTATTACCAGGTTGGATGGCAAGGTACCATTTCTTGGTCTACAAAAGTGGCTATTTGAACTCCAATCCTGGATACATTCTTTCAGCTTTCAAGGGAAATACAAATAATGAAAGTGGAACGAGAGAGCCTTGGTCCCCAGGACTAGAAATTGCAAATAATCTCCAACATAGGTCGTCTATCAACATCAATAATACAACAGAAGCACATGGTCATTCTACAGGAGGGAGACATTTAACAGTAGGAAGTCTTCATGTACTGAGCTTGTCTGGAAAGACACTGAAACTGTCTGCCATCCTTTGAAACACAATAGTTCAGTTTGATACATTGCCCGCTCCAAGGTAGGACCTACAGTGTAAGCAGTGAAAATTAGCCACTAGCCCAGAGAACAACGGAAACTGGGCAGTTTACATCAAGAAAAGTACTGTCGAGAGCTAATAAATAGAAAGAACAAAAGTATCTCTTTTTGAATTCTGATGGCAAAATACGAGCCAGAGAATTGCAAACCCATAGGGAATGCCTCTGAACAAGACTTCCCCCCTCCAAAGAAACAAAAATCCAAGTGTTTTATAAACTTCCACAAAACTCGTAAGTAGATCCAAAGTTTAGACGTAGTCCAACAGAGTCATGCAACATATAAAACTGACATCTAGGATTAAGACCTAATTCGTCAAAATCTTACTCGCTACATTTATAGCAATTCTCTCCACCCAGCTCTTCAGGTTTCACAAAGAGTTCCAGAGCTCTGGTAACAGATGAAACCGCCTAGAGGAGCGAGAAAGAAGAGCGTAAAGTCACCGTAAATTCAAAATTCCAGAGACGTACTAGTAGTTTGTAAGAGAATCTTACTAACATACTCCAGCGATCTACTATGAGCACTGTGAAGAAGGAGGCAGAAAGAGCATGCTCAGCATTGACCTCACCTGGAAGTCATTTGACTTCGGAACAAATACTTTTCCAGTAGCCTAGACAGCACCTATAGTGTGCTTTGTCATCAATACTGGGGACAAATTCATCAGTCTAACAATTAGATGTACATTGGGGTAGAACAACAGAGAAGTATGACAGCATTATAATTTTTGCAGAAAGAGAATTCTTTCCCCTTAAACCCAATGCAAATGTGGAGACTATTTACATGGGTTCCACAGAAGGACAAAGTCCAATCCACTTCCTTAGCACCACCAAGCTCTTACGTTTTAACATTATATGTGGTTTGGTTTTTTAAGGTAAACAAGTTTAATTTAGAAAGTTAGGCATGTACTTAAACATCATGAATTATATTTAGAAAACATCTTACCTTTATATCCAAAGTGATATCAAGAAATGCCTCATACGTATCCGAAACTGCTTTGCAATTCAAGCACTTCACTGGAAGCAAAATATAAATGCTTAACCTTATGTGAAGGAGACTAACTGTCCAAATTCAAGTTGTTGCCAGATACTACTTTAGACAAACTACAGACTGCTTTACTACCGACAAAAGACACAGATCAGTTCTAAGGACAGGAATATTTTTTAAAGTACCTCTCGATCTTAGAAATCCTCCAAATATTTGATGAATGATGGTGGTAGCTTGAGAAGATCTGTCCAATCTGGAAATAAATTATAATCAGACCTCAGAAGATTTAAGGCGCAGAGTTAACTCTTCAAAGAGTTTTATGAAAACTAAGGATGATGTAGACTTTCGTTGCTGATAGTAAATAAGGCACTAAAAGGTGCTAGAGATCATTTTTGATAGTAAATAAAGGACTAGAAGGTGCTAGAGAATGTATGAAAGTGAACTTGTTTATGCTTACTCAGTGCTTCCATTCAAGCACGCTTCCTGCATAGCATCAACAGTATAGCGCAAGAACTCGTGTGCGTCTTCTTGACTGCCAAAACGGAAATGTTGTCCTATTCCTAAAGAAGAAGATGATAGTATTCACCTCATTTAAAAATGAAATCATTCTTGTATTTCTAAAATCTCTCTTCTTTCTAGTGTTAAAACCACTTATACACATCAAATAAGTATTTGAAGATTACAAGCTATCGAAAAGAAACACATCTGAAGCCACTTACGACTGAGATTACTGATAACATGCGTAGGCTTGATGGCATCAACAGTGCAACGCAGGGCCTGGTTAATGTGAGTCTCCATTGTGCACATCATGCAAAAATCTTGTTCACGACCTGAAGAGTGAAAGAAGAAAGCATCCCAGTCCAGCAAAATATCCATAACTACAAACAAACATCTAAGTAAAATTTAAACTATAGATACGATATCCACTCTCCTTGCTACATTCTATTCTCCCAAGATGCCAATGTCCCAACAGTCTTGTAACATTTCATTTCACACAACTTTACAGAATAAAAATATCCACTAAGCCTGTATTCAAATGCATTTTGTGATGAGAAATCTAAAAGACTACTGCAAAGTCACATTTGTAAAGGCTGACAGGAATGTGAACTCCACAGGCTGAAAAATGTATTACTCTCTAAAATTACTACTAAATGCATTACTGTCCAATGCACTTCATTATTCCCACGAAGCAATAAATGATCCTTTAATAAATACATAAATAAATAAATAAATAAATTCATTCATTAAACAAACAGTGCATTAATTGCACTCCGTATGCTATTCGGAGCCCACTGCTAATACAGTGCTCAAAGCCAGCTTCTACAGGTAAAATCAGGCAAATAAGCTTGTCTCAGAATCACTGCTGTTCTTTCACCTTCAGAGCTGTCCAACAGATTTGAAATACTCTTAGAAAGTACTCACATGACTGGCCGTGCTCGAGAGAAAGCATGTAATTGGCAAGTGGGGATGTGTAGGTCAAACACTGTAGAGTAGCATTAAGAAAACATGTGTTGCCAAGATTGTACAGGCCAACTCCAACACTTTGTGTTTCTCGCCAATCCATACAAATCTTCTCAGGTGGAAAAAGAATGCTCTGTGGTGGAGCAATTCCATCATTAACGACTGCAAGAAAGTTAAATTTAAAAAGAGATTTTGTTTGTTTGTTTCTAAGGAAGGTATTTAAAAAAATACTATTCTGCAGGAGCACCTAGAGGAGCTAGCTACAATCCAAGCCAGAAGAAAATTATTGCAGACAGCTTTAATACCGCCAAATTCAAATTGGCTGGTCAACACAATGTTTTGGGGAAAAAAAAAACAAAAACAAAAAAACAGCTTTCGTCAACCATTTTAATTTTTCTAAGGCAAGGCTAACTGCCATTCTGTTTGTAGTACCTAATGCCAAGTTCCTCTCCATCTATAATCTTTAACCTGATTAACTCAACGACTGTTTTTTTCCTTATTATAACTTAAACCACAAGCTTAGACTTGAAATTATACAGAAAAAAGGTAAAAACTAGTAACTAGGAATGACGGTACCCCTACAGATACCAGATCTTTTCCTGAGCAATGTTATCATTCAAAAAACGTGTGAAAAATGGAAGCTGTGAATAGCAACAATCAAACACTTTTCTTTGCAAAACGGAAAAGACATGGATGAATCTGTGCATTACAAAAAGCTCCCCATATTTCTCTGTTGACTGTAAATATATCAAAATTAATTTCTGTAACATCAGTCACTTCAGCTGCCTCAGGGGATTTGCTTTTGAAGTCTTTGTTCACACTAGTCCCCTTCTCTATCAGTGCAACAAGTAAGAACTGCATTTTCTACTTTTGCTTTGAAGAAAATGGAGTCAGGATAAAGCTCACACTTACTTAGATCTCTTGGGGCAAAAGCCTTAGATTTTTCAGATGATCTACAGTAAATAGCACCTCCACGTCCTTGGGCCACAGAGACTTGGCTTGAATCTTCTGCAGGCGGTATCTGGCCCCAGTTTGCGGTGCGTGACATCAGTATTTTAGTACTTGGTTTCTTGGATTTGCCAGACCGCCTTGAAGAGGGCTTTTTAGACTTTGAAGATTTGGGCTTCTTAACTACGGTCATTGTTGACATCTGCGACAGAGACAGAAGTTCTGGTTGACGTAAGAATATCAAGAAGCATTCCAAGAAGAAAAGAATAGCAGAAGTCCTGTCACTTAATCTCAAAGAAACAGCCTTAAGAACTAAATCGCTGGTATGAATGATTTAAAAAGAATCCCCAAACTAAACACACAAAGTGAAAATTTCCATCTAAACTCTATCGGTATTACTTTTAGCTTCTGCAGAACTAGTGGCTGATGCTATTTCTTTCACTTCCGTAGGATTTTAATCCATTACAACTCTGGAGTCTTTTTAATATAAAAATGTAGAAGACATTCTCTGAGGGGAATCAGTTATTTATTGATTTCCAGAGTTGCACAATTATCTGTTAATTATTACCTATGATCTAATAGATAATTGTTGCAATTATCTATTGCTGGCGTTAGTAATGGAACACTATTACTTCACTGCCTGCGTTTTTCTGTTTCGTGTGCACAAAGGTACCCAGAACTCACTGCTCCTTTTCTTCTGTCTTTCCAGGGATCGCCCTCTACCTCACTGTCTACTGCACCAATCATGAGGGGTTTATTGTTATTCTATAATGAGCCTAGCTTTTAAATACACCTTTTCTGGGCGTCACTTTGTGATAGCAAGTTAATTTGTGAGGGCTCCTCAGTCTACATCATGTGGTCGCTTTTTCCAGGTGAAAAAGCGGAGCCGTAAGTGGCAGTACACTAAAGCCCTGGCATGTTGAGATCCAAGAAGAGAGATGTTTGGCCCTCCTTCTCACTCCTGGGAACCATATACCTCAAAACCCACAGAGGATGGGCTATATCTCAGAGAAATCTTGGGAAAGGAGAGCATGAAGAGCACGTTTGCAAATTTATTTCTCCCTGGGCTTCTTCTGCTTCTCCACGAAATACGAGTTTGAATATAACTTTGGCAGCAGTACTTCTGGTGTTTTACTCCTACCACATTTAAAACTCCTACAAAAAACTGAAACGTTAGACTAAAAAGCAGCTCTTTCCGTTCTGCTTTGTAAAGTTGCACGTTTTCCTCATGCAAAACAACAGGGCAATGTAAGCTAGAAACGGAAATGCTGAATGTAAAACAAAACAAAACAAACCTCAGCCCTCCAGGACAAAAGCCAATAACTGCTACAAAGTCCTTTTTAAAATGCTGATTAGGTTTCAAGGTGATACCGCTTTAAATAAGCATAATTGTGTGTCCGTAGGCAGAAGCATCCATGACAGGATGAACTTCTATACTTCATGTTTTGTTACTGTCTTACTGTAGCACACAGGGACTTGTTACCTATAGGGAAACCACTAACCTAATGGAGCGTTTAAAACATAAGCTAGTTTGTTATACCAAAATGACTGAGAGAACAAAGCATAAAGTGCTTTCAGATTTCTAGCACGCCTTGATTGCTATCCATTAAACTTCAGACACGTTAAACAAAACACAGTAAATAAGAAAACTCCTAGTCCCACAGCTGGCAAATTATGTGCAGAGGTTGTAACTAGAACTTTTTTCCCTTGACATTTTACATTTAAGATTGATTTTAAATCCATTCTATACACACTTTCCGTTCCTGAAAAAACAATACGCAAACCTGAAAAATGCATTTACACGAGAAATGAAGTCGTCCTTGTCCGACTGGAAGACTAAGGTGACAGCTCCTGGGCTCAGGGATTTTCAGATAAGCTCCGATCTTCACCAGTGACAGCTCCTTTTTTCGGATTGAAAGAGAAAATGTTTCAGCAACACACTGAAAACACACTTAAGGGACAAGAAACAAAATTAAGACTGTAGTGAGAAGGAGAAAAGAAAAACAACACTGGGGAAGAAAGGAAAAGGTAAAGGAAAAAGGAAAAAGGAAAAAAGCCTTGATCTTTATACTGACCAACGAGATAAGCCTTACACATTTTTAAGTTTATTTTTGACAACTGATTGAGGCGTTACCAGGTATTAAGTACGATTCAAGAGCAAATATTAACACTAGAAAGAAGAAATCCGATCCACCACCACCGTTTCAAAATACATCCATTTCTAATGTGGAGATAACGTCTCTCTGACAAGGTAGTAGAAAAACTGTAAATACCGACAGAGCTTCCTCTCCCGATGTTCCATATACATACCGATGCTGTTCCTACACCTACGCTCTGAGCATAAATTTATGTTGACATGAGTATCGGGTGTTACTCCTCTCTTTGTTTGCCTTGAGAGACACACCTCTTGTCCACTGAAAAGTAAACTCAAGATTCCAGATCAGTTAAGACAGTTGCTATCCCCCCATTCAGAGTTCTGCAGCAGCACTGTTCAGATGTGTTTAGCAGTCTCTTTAGAAAATGTTATCACTTAGGACCTGCTTCTCAGTAGGTACACGTTTGGCCTCCGCTTAGCAGAGAGTCAATCCCAGCTTAAGCTTTCGTACAAGAGCCCCTTCACGAAACGGACTTGGGCCCTGACATAACTGAGCTTAACCTTTAACCTTGAAGCTTCCTTAAAGAAGGAAGCAGCACCCAGGCCAGGAAATAGAAATTAATCGTCACTTTACCCTGAAACGCAGTGAGCTATTCTGTGCTGGCAGGATTGCTGCCGGGCTGGCCGACGAGGCGGCGGGCAGCTCCCCGGGGCCACAGGGCCTGTCACAGGGAGCCGCCGGAGGTCTCCAAGGTCCGGGAACAGCGGCAACAGCGGCAACAGCGAGGACAGAGGGGACAGCAGCAACAGCAGCAGCCACCTCAGCCAGGGCCGTCTCCACAACCGCCACAACGGCCTCGGAATGCTGCCGAACTCGGAGCTCCAGCGTGACGCCTTTTGAACCTGGCTGCTGGAAGGACCTGCTTTTTGACTCTCCTTCTCTTCACTAGGAGCATGTTCCCTCTTGCTTTGGTAATGCTCTTTCTCAGTGTTTTTAGTCTTGTCCTTTCTACCTTGGCATCTCTCTGCAATAGCTGAGGAGGAAAGCTTTTTAGAGCTACATTCAGTGTCACACTTGAGAGAGGAAGTTTGCCGCAATTTCTCACCAGGCTCAGAAGACTCTTTGCCATACAAAACGTTTTCTTTTGAAATAAGGTCACGTTCTTTTGATCTTCTTGGTTTCTCCTTGTCTCCACCGTCATCACATTGGTACTGTGCGAGGTATTCATCCTTCCCAGTAGATTTCGGAGGGTCCGCGACACTGCACAAAATAAAATCACATTTCTCACTTCTGCTGAAGGACGTGAAGATTAACAGTAAAACCTTCCAAAGGCAAACAAACAAACAAAAACCTCCAGACTACAGGAACACTCGCAGAGATATGCCATTTAGAAACCTCTCCTGCGATTAGGACACCTTCTCCAGCTCCCAGAGAAAGTGTTTTTCCCCTCTTGCTTCTGAAGCCATTGCACTAAAAAAGCACACGCATCTGTCTCCCTCCACATGCTGCTGCTCTGAATAAGAGCCAGAAGATTCAAAACCACCCTATTTGGTCTCCCCACATAGCCGAAAAAGACACCAGTTGAAACAGAGTTTTCTACCTCTCTCCCAAGAATTTACATTCACATATCTTGTGACTGCAAAAATAGAAGGCGGGGCTCAAAAGGAACAGCCAGTGTTGGAAATGAAAAAAAGCAGCCCGTTTCTTCAGAGTCTTAAGCCTATGCTACTAAGAAAAAAAAAAAAAAAAAAAAAAAAAAAACAAGAGGAAAGGAGAACAACAGCGGGAAACTTACCTATCCACAGGTGTTCAATTGCAAAGCCTCCGCTGGAGGATCAACAGCTGTGAATTCAGCGTGCTTAGGAGAAATCAGATCTACGTCTGAACCACAACTATTTCAGTAGCATCACTAACTTATGTTACTCTGAAGAAGCAGTCAGCACCGTTTCTATGTTAGGAAATAGCTGAACAGTCTGTTATTCACAGGAATTATTCAGGCAGGCTTCTTTAGGAAGGCTGGGTTTCACTAGAACATTACTCCGCAAGTCCCTTCTATTCCTTTTCCCCTTAGAATCTGGGGATGTTTCAGCTAAAAAGGAGGGCAGAAACACTCTCCGTAGGTCTCCACCATGTAGTAAAACAGCGCTGTGTACCTGGTTAACTTCTGCAGCCAGCAAAGCATTGCTATTTGCAGCAGTGCCCTGACCCCAGCCTCTTGCTGAGCTCCGTCCTGTGCTGCTCGGATGCTCCCGCTGCTCAGACACGGGGGCTTAGAGAGCCACCGGGCCAGCACAAGCCCCCGAGCTCACTGTCAAACTTCACTTTTGGCATCTTTCACTTCACCATCGCCGCCGGACGAGGAGCCCAGCAATGCCTGACGCCGCTCCGGGCTCACCTAAACGCGGGGCAGGAAATTCAGATTCAAAGCTGCGAAGGTTTTTCTTAGTGAAAGCATGGAATGAGTGGCCATCGGTGACTAACCTTACAGGAAGGCATTCACTTTGTGAATGCTGCAGTGAGTGAAGACTGAAGGAGTTTTCTGAGTGACCTAAGGAGAGCCCTCCCCGAAAAGCAGGACGTTTTATTGTCTATGTAACATCTCCTTTGAAGGCTCGAGCATGAGATACACCAGGTTTAAAATCTCAAGACACGGATCTGCCACCACAGAAGCAATACATTTCATCTACTAAGCCTAAATACCGTATTTTGCCTCCTCTGTAGGTTTAAAAAAACACGGCCATGCTTGAAGGAATGCATTCTCAGATATTCTACGTATTTACAGTGCTTTAATTAATACCACAGACATGTTGTGCTGTTGAGGGGAATTTGCAATTACATTTTCATTTCCAACCAAACGCAGCCTGACACAAATTGGGAGCAAAAGGAACTAATCATCTGGAAGCCGGGATATGCATCATTCGCCATTTTCTAAGAAAATGACAAAAATATAAAACCCCAGCAGTCTGAGAACGTGAGCGCTGAGGTAAAGGCCTGATCAAACAAACGCGCACAACTATGATTTGTCCTTTTAACTCAGCAAAAGTCTGCAAACTGCCATGGTAGCAAATGAGGAGAAGGAGCTGGTATTTACAGAAGTTGCAGCTGAAGATTCAGATAAACCATTCGGGTCGATGCTCCCTTCCTGCAGGTTTAAGCTGCGGTCACATCGCCTATTTCAAACCCTTTTGATTTCTACCAGTCACCCCAGATCCCACCTATTTTGCACGTTTTCCAATCAATGAATTCGCTACATGATTTCTGGGGCAGAAGAGCAGGCCTGGTGAAGAGGAGCATGCCTGGTGCCATCATTCAATCAAATCAAAAGCGTCCAGGAGAAGCCCGGGGTGTGGTACTCACAGGGAATGTTTGCGAGCGGCCAAGTTCAGCAGAAGAGAATAGGCAGGACTGGAAGCCCAGGGGAACGAGATGCATCTGTTGTTGCAGGCAGCCCCAGCAAAATGTTACAGCTTCACTAGCCTGGGGCATGATCCCCCCCTTCCCTTTTCACAGCCAAGTACAATATTAGCTTGCCTTTTCTTTTTTTTTTTTTATTATTATTATTATTTTTATTTCTTTTTGCCATCGTCAGGCTGAGGCCGGCTGAGAATATTTTGTGTCTAGACTAATAAATGTTTGTGCAGATTTTACAAGAGCGGCTTATGGGAACAGAATCCACTTTTTGTTTTCTGCTGGAGGAAAAAAAATAAAATAAAAATAAAGGAGGAGCATTAAAAGCAACCAAGCACCCCCGTGCATTTGTTTGAAATTGCATATTACGGTGCTGCTATTTTATGTGCAATCAATACATAATTTGGAAGAAAAAAATGCTTTTAAAATTCAGAGCTATCCCTGAGCAGCTAAGGTTCTCTTGGAAACTGAAGGAGGAGTCTGAAATTATTGTTCTTTTGTTTGCCTCCCCCAGTGGGAAAGGCAGCACACAAGTAGAAACCACTGTGCTTTGAGGCGGCATGAATCATTAAGAATAAAGATTCCTCCCCCCCCTCCCCCTCCAATTAAACATGAGATATTAAAACTGAATCTAGGACAAAGGTAAACTAAACAGACGCCTTCCTTCCCAGGCAGTCAGCGGGTTAAATCAAATATCAAAGGGGCAACATCAACCTTATAACTTCCTCTGCCGAAATTAAAAAAAAAAATAAAGGTAACTTCTATTTTGCCTGCCCCGACCCCAATCGCATCGCCCGAATGGGTGCAAACTGCTGGGATATGTGAGGGCCCTAGCCTACATTTTCCCTTTTTCGTATTTGTTGGAGGAGGGCGGGGTATCTCCAGATGAAATGGCTGACCGAGCTTTTTATTTCCTCGCTTTGGGTGGAAATGACTGAATCTTTCCAGGCAGCGGAGCAGTGCTCGACCGGCTCCCTCGGCCTCCCCGCGTGGGAAGAGCTCTGCCGGGAGCAGCCCGCGTAACCCTCAGATGCCAGCCCCATCAGGATTAGGTCCAGCAATGGGATGTTGGCTCCTCTAAGTGAGGACGCATCCTCTCGAAACACATACACAGAGATTTAAATGAGATATTCCCAAGAACACCTGCCTATTCTTTCAGCACGTGTGCAAAGAGTAAATTCATTTTACTTCATTCCTCTTTTTCTCAACTCTCCCCTCCTTCCTCCGGAAGGAAACAGCCAAGCAATATTAGCAGGGCCTTCCTTTTCCCCTGGTGGAGTCCAAGAACGCGAGAACTGAGAAAAGCGACTTGTCAGGAATCAAGTTTAAGAAGAGTGTTTGTGGACTGCGAGGTAAAATACCGGAAGCTGTAATCAGAAACACAACTTTTAACTAAAAAAAGCTTCTTTCCATTGTAAATTATTCCAGTTAGTGAAATAACAAATTAGTTCTCTGCTCAGCCACAGCCTCCTCCACCAAATTTAAGTAAAACCTGCAAAGAAGTCAAAGTTGTAAAACATTTGTCAGATGCAAGGGGCAGCGTTGCGTGGGTTAGCATCACGCTCAGATGCCCACAGTACCAACAGGTGCTTTCTTTCCAGAGGCACTGGCTCCTCCACGAGTTCCCCGCACGAAGAACTGAAGAAGCTGCAGGCAGGGTGAGCCTTCCTCAGTCCTCATCCTCACAGCAAGGAGTACTGGGGACGGGGAGCTGTGTTTCAGCTTGCTAAGAAGCAGAAACCCCCCGAGTTTTCAGGCGGGCTCCGCTCAGCTCCCCTTGTGACTGCTGCTCGGGACACGACCCTGCCTTGCTCAGCACCCTCGACTCCAGCAGGTGCTGCTGCTGGCAGCTGCCCTATGTATACAAAAAAAGAAGAAACCAACACAGTATTTTCCTGCTTTTAAGTATATCCCAAAGATTTACTAGGCATTGTGACGTTCTGCAGAAGCCCACAGCTGTAACTAAGGTTTGTGGGGTGTAGAGGGGCTGGGGGCTAAACAAGGCCAAGAAGAGCCACATCTCCTCCCCGGTTGTCTCCCCTGTACTCTTTTTAGGACATCCAACATTCCCAGATCTCGTTTTGTCCCAGTGACCAAACAGGAGCCTGGCACTCATGCACTACGCCTTAAAACCTCTACAAACCGTGCGCCTAAGTCACAGCACTCATCATAAGCCGGCAGCTCTTTCTGGTCTCACAAACTATATGTGGCTTGAGAGATGCTCTCCAGATTCAGGGCGCTGAACACCTGCAGCCTTTGCCATAACCATGACAAAGTTCAGGAGCTCCCTGCTGGCTCCAAGGCTGGCTCCAGCAGCGGCTTCAAGCTGTGGGTCAAGAAGGCCAAGACACCCAACGAGAACCTGCAACACCAAGTGGCTTTCTGGAACGGCTCCAAACACAACTGGAAGCCTGTTGGTTTTTTTGGAAGTGAGCTCTTGTGGACCTGTTAGGTGCAAGCAGAAGTCAAACTCTCAAAGCATGTTTGCATCATTAAGCTCTCCATGATCTATCTCCAAGGTCTTCTAAGAGCTAGTAGCAACGTGGTCAGAGTTCTTGCCTGTTTTTCCCTTCACGTTCTTCCACGTCAGCAGCCCTGTGCTCCCTTTGGGCTGACTTCCAGAGCTGGGTAGAAAGGATCCCCTGGAAGCAGAGATGCTGCTTTATGCAACACCTTGCAGCTCACTGCACTCTGAAGGGTACACAAAAAGAGGTGAGTGGTCCTGGTGTGGTTCCTTCCAGCTCTCAGAAAGGCAAGAGAACTGGAAATGAACCATCAGCCAAAGGGAGGCACGGCGCAGCCTTGCGAAATGCCATCTGGCTGCTACAGGATAAGGAAAGGAGGCATTTTTGGTGGCTCCCATCTCCACAGAAAAAGAAACAACTATTTATGCAGCAGAGTGGTTGGAGTATTTCAGGAGGCCCTGAGCTACCCCAAAAACCAACAACAAAACCACAAACCAACCCGAAACCAAACCAAACTAACATGATGGACTGCAATAAAAGATGAACATCAGAATTAATACTACCAATGACAATAAAGATGTTGAAAACTTGAGTCATCACATCCCTTGTGTAGACTGCAGGAGGAAGCACCTTTAGTGCCTGATGTGACAGTGTCAGAAAGTTAATTAATAACACCACAAAACTGGATTCCTGTGAGCACACACTCGGCAAAGGCGATACAACCGACAGCCGGACTTGAACACTGATACTGGTACCTGACTGGGAAACAGCGAGGAAACAAAGGGAGGAGGGGAAACCGTGCTATCCTGAAAATTGCATCACTTGTTTACAAGTCACCGGCAACTCCGAGGCAAACCATCTCGGGCATTTATGGATCAGTGACCTCACGTCTCTGGCACAGGACGGAGAGGGAATACCGACCGTGAGTTCACAGAAGGGAACAGCGCGTCCAGGCCCTCCTGCACTCCGCCAAATGTGGTCAGAATGTCCCCTCCCCTCATCACCCCAAAACTTATCACGTAGGACTTCTATTAAACAGACCCCAAAGAGCTCGTTCTGTCAATTTTGCAACAGGCTCAGCATTTCTCAAAATTAGAGAGGCTAACTTCATAATATACAAAAATACTGCATCTGGCACAGGGGAATTCTCAGCTAGACTTCAGCCTTGAGACAAAGCGAAACTGACCATAGAAATAGAGATTGGCCAGAGCTCAGCCACAAGAGAGTATGCCTCCGTTATATTTATTATGTGCAAACAGAACTAGAAAAACAGTTTACACTGACTTGCTGCTTTAGAAGTTAGTTCCATAAAGATGGAAGAAATTCTCAACTCAAACTTGAAGAAAGCATCAGACTTCAAAACCAGTCGTAGATCTTTGAAGTAAGACTGTTATGAATTCAGAAGTCACATCCAAACAAAAAGATCATTTATATTAATGGTAACTAGATTAAAAAAAAATTAATCCTGTCCCTCAGGCTTTGTAAGTGACTGGGGGAAAAACAGTGCAAGGATAGTAATAAGCCTAAGTGAAACACCACAAACTGCTAAGGGAAGCAAAAGACCCAAAGAAACAGCCTTTTTGGTACATTAGGAACAAAAGGAATCCTAACAACAGCACAAAGTCCATCACTTGACAGAAATTCTTCAGCGTAGAGAAATTTACAAAAGGCAGAACCGTTCAAAAGCCAGCTCTAACAGGCTCCAGGGACGCATGGACACGCAGCGATAAACATCGGTTTTCCCAGTAATAACCAGCAGAGATAAATGACGACAATTACGGCTAGCAAACGGAGCGCTGGATGCAGCTGAAGCAGGCACAGGTCATCGAGGGCTTGGCAAGAGAAGAGAGAGCCCAGGAGAGCCACAAGAAGCATTCAAGGAGTAGGAAAGCCTCACAAAGAGAATGCGTGCCCTACCTCCAAGTGTTATGTCTCAAACTTGTCTTTGTTAAACAAGCACAGTGCACAGGTGCTTTACGGAAATGCAAAGGGCTTTTTGGCTGAGGAAAGCTAGTAAGACTGCCAGCCTGAAGTTAGCAGTCACCTCGTTTAGAAAAAATGGCACCTCCTTCTAACGAGCTCCGGAGAACCCAATTAACAGCGTAACTGGAAGAGGCTGCCTTGCTGGCAATGTTTCAAGATGGTAACAAATGGGTTTTCTACATAATGTCTGCTTGTTCGGGGAGGTTTGGACTTACAGCCTATGGCATTTAGGTCCTGGGGTTTGCCTCATACAGGTTGTTCTCCACAGCTGGACCAGGTTCCTCAGAGCACCCACCAGCTCCTCGTGCGTGAAACCCCTCTGAGCAAACACCAACACAGCACAGGCTGCTGCTTAACACCAGCAGCGCAGCTTTCCAAACTCCCCTCTCCTTTCCCCCTCCAGCGGGCTGCTCGTGTTCACCTCAGGCCTTCCACAACAAAGCCCCCTTTGCACGGATCGCCGTGCACTTTGACAGCCCCAAGGCGCTCTCTGGGGCGCCTGTCCCGGCTGGGACCGCCACCTCAGCCTTGACTCACCCTTCAACGAAGCCAAACTCCTCCGTCAAGCCTGACAGGGAGCCCCAGCACCTACCGGGCAGCGCTGACAGCCGCAGCCTCTCCGCTCCCTCAGCGCCCCGCCGCCGCCTCCATTAGGTGCCTCGCCCCGCCGGCTGCCGATCTCCAGCGCCGCGCAGCACCTGGGGGTCAGCCGGGCGTCAGGGCGGCCCCTGGTACCGCAAAAGCCCCCGGCACCGCAAAACCCCCCGGCAGGGCTGGGGACATGGCCCCGCTCCCCTCCCACCGCCACACCGAGCGCATGTGTGTATATATAGAGGGGGGGGGAGCCCGCTCTCGGCTGGCTCCGTCCCGTTTCAAGGCACGGAAAGCGAAGTTGCTCGCCCTGCCCGTGTGCCCCCCATACCCCCGGCTCTGTCACAGCCCAACCGCGCCCCGTTCCCCCCTCACAGAGCCGGGGAAGGGGTGCTCGCAGCCGCCCCTCTCCTCAGGGCCGGCCGGGGGCGCGCCTCGCCTTCTCCCCGGGGGTCTCCCATGGCCGCCTGGGGTCGCCTCCCGCAGCCGCCTCTCCCCCCTCTCCTCTCAGCCCCGCCACCTGCCTCCTCCGCCGCCGCCGCCGTTTTGTGTCTCCGGGAGTCGCCCACTGCCGGCGGGGCGGGCGCTGAGCCGTCGCCGAGTCCCAGCTCCGCCGGCCGCCCGGGCCCTCGCCTCGCAGCCCGCGGCACCCACTCGCATCCTCCTGGCGCCTCGCAGCTTCCCCCCCCGTCCCCGGGAGGGTCTGAGAGCCGGGCAGGGCCAGGCAGCGGCGGGCCGCAGTGCCTCAGCCTCCCCCGGCAGGGAGCGGGGCGGAGCCACTCCGCCCGGCAGGCGGCGGCCGGCCCGGCCCGGCTCGGCTCGCCTCGGCTCAGGGCATAAAGGCGCTGAGGGCGCCCGGCTCCCCGACCTCGGCTTCTTCTCCAGCCCCGAGTTCCCCTCAGGTGCCCACTGCTGAGGGAGGAATGCCCTCCGGGGCTGGCTGGGACACCCCCAAAACCTTTGGAGAAAAAACAAACAAACAGCGAACAAACAAAAAACCCACCCCCAACCCCCTTTTTTTCCACCTCCAAGTTGAATAAAGAGGAGCTCTTCCTTCAGTACGTGTCCAGATATCTTAGTCTACGCTTCGCTTTAACTCCCACTACGTACTTCTCTTCAATACCGCTGCTTTTAGCAATGTTTTTACCTCAGACGCTAAAAGTTGATCTTTTCCCCAAGTCAGAAAAAACAGAATGGGGCTTCTGGGAACCCTTAGCTGTGACAGCTGTTCATGTCCAACCGAGATTTACACCTTTATATATATTTAACTGTGAAGGTCTTCTTCTCTCCAGACTAATAACGGGGAGAAGTTTGCCCAAAACTTTGAAGAGCAAAAGTTTTGATGCCAGGAACGCTCCTGCTTCCTCGTTGCCTGTCATTCCCTTTTAAGTATGAAATTTTCCAGTTGCAATGCAATGAGCTGACTGTGGTTCCAGAGGTAAAGATGCATTTAGGATACCAGGTTTTCAACATCGTCTTGAAGTGGATAAGAAGAAACACATTTTTGCCTCAATGATATTTTTTTTTCCTCTCCTTTGCCTGGAGATGCAATGAAAGCTTCCTGTTGTCCGCTCAACACAGGCATCTTCTTCACGGTAGCTTTTTAAATACAGTGCTAACAACACAGCTCTTTGTTCCCTTCTGTACATCTACTGAAACGCAGATTAGGTGCCAGGCGTAGGTCAGTCTTGGAAAAAGCTGCCACCCCTAACACACTGACGGAAACGTCGGCATTGAGTTGCACCTGGCTCACGATTTGCCAGTGTTTGCCTAGAAAGCTCCATGGTTTATATAGCATAGATAGATCCTGAAACAATTGAGAAAAGTTAGACTTGGAGCACTGTGTCCAGCAGTTCTGGGCTCCCCAGTACAAAAAAGACAGGGGTCTCCTGGAAAGAGTCCAGCGGAGGGCAACAAAGACGATAATGGGGCCTGGAGCATCTCCCCTGTGAGGAAAGGCTGAGAGACCCGGGGCTGTTCAGCCTGGAGAAAAGACTGAGAGGGGATCTCCTCAATGTGTATAAATATCTGAGATGTGGTGGACAGAGGGATTTGGCCAACCTCTTTTCAGTGGTTTGTGGGGACAGGACAAGGGGCAATGGCCACAAAATGGAGCCCAGGAAGCTCCGCACCAACATGTGAAAGAACTTCTTCACGGTGAGGGTGACGGAGCACTGGGACAGGCAGCCCAGGGAGGTTGTGGAGTCTCCTTCTCTGGAGATATTCAAGGCCCATCTGGATGCCTACCTGGGCAACCTGCTCTAAGGAACCTGCTTTGGCAGGGGAGTTGGACCCGATGATCTCTGGAGGTCCCTTCCAACCCCTACAATTCTAACAAAAAGGACTGGTTCATATTCATACTGGTGCCACAGTGGTGGAAGACGCTTATTAGACTGGCCTAGAAACCTGAAGTAATGTGCTCAGGAGTGCTAGCTAGTATCCCAAAAACTCAGCCCTGTAGAATGCAGTCACGGGAGAAAGATGACAATGCACTTACAACAGATTAGGAAAAAAGCTAGGAAGCAGAAATGGATATTTTTATGGTGTACTCTTTTGAGCACCTCAGAAGTTCTTGTCACCTGTCTTGTCTGTGATTCCTCAACTTCATGTTCATTATATAAAGGATTTCTCAAAAAGTCATTTTAGAGAACAAGAAAAGCAAACCATATACACAATCCCATTAAAAATGTCAAGCATAGATAAAAAACATCATACGATGGGTGAGCAATGTCTGACGGGTAGGGCTCAGAGGGTTATGGTAAATGGGGCTACATCAGGCTGGTGGCTGGTCACCAGTGGGGTCCCCCAGGGCTCCGTTTTAGGGCCAGTTCTTTTCAATGCTTTTATAAACAATTTGGATGTAGGACTAGAAGGTGTTTTGAGCAAATTTGCTGATGACACTAAACTTGAAGTTGTTGACTGTTGAGGGTGGAAAGGCCTTGCAGAGAGATCTGGACAGATTGGAGAGCTGGGCGATCACCAACCGCATGAAGTTTTACAAGAGCAAGTGCCGGGTCCTGCACCGGGGACGGGGCAACCCTGGTTATATGTACAGACTGGGCGATGAGATGCTGGAGAGCAGCTCTGCAGAGACGGATCTAGGGGGGTCGTGGTTGACAGCAAGTTGAGTATGAGCCAGCAGTGTGCCCTGGCAGCCAGGAGGGTCAACCATACCCTGGGGTGCATCAAGCACAGCACTGCTAATCGGTTGAGGGAGGTGATTGTCCTGCACTGCTCCGCGCTGTGCGGCCTCACCTCGAGCACTGTGTGCAGTTCTGGGCACCACAGTACAAAAAGAACATTAAACTGTTGGAGAGTGTCCAGAGAAGAGCTACGAAGATGGTGAAGGGCCTTGAGGGGAAGACATATGAGGAGCGGCTGAGGGCACTGGGCCCGTGCGGCCTGGAAAGGAGCAGGCTGAGGGGAGACCTCATCGCGGTCTACGGCTTCCTCATGAAAGAATCATAGAAACACAAGGTTGGAAAGGACCCACAAGATCATCTAGTCCAACCATCCTTCTATTACCATTACTACCTATTACTAAAATAGCAGTAAGCACAAATGAAAGCTTAAGAACACTTTCTATTACTATAAAAATAAATAATTTGTAATACATGGTTAGTAATATTTAGCAAACAGTGTGCTACCACCATCACAACGGCCTATTACCCCTTCTAGCTTCAGAGGCATCCTTACACATCCAAAATAGAGAGGAGGATATAAACTATATGGATCTCTCTCAGCAGTGGTTTCACAACAATTAGAAGGAAGAAACAGTTGCTGAGAAGCCACAACAAGCTCAAGTTAATTTCTGGACTTTGAATTACTCCTTAAGTTCTCTCTCTCTCCATACAGTAGAGCACGCTCCTGACTAACTTGTACAGTGCACTCTGAATAGGAGAGATTTGTTTGCCTAAGCTAAAGGAAGAAATAGAAAACCAAGAAAGCTACTTAACTTTTAACACTTAAATTAAATGTTAAGTTACAAAAGTTCACAGGCCATGAGATAACATAAATAAATCCCTTCTCGAGCTAAAAGATCTCATTTTTTTTTTCAGGAGCGGCCTCCCTGAATCTAAATAATCCTCTCACAGGCAGAACAGAGTGTCCGTTCTAACTCTTTATCAGATGTGGAAGAAGAGATCGAGATGACCAGTGCCTAAAAAAAAGAGGCACTCTCTTTTCAAGGCAGACTGATCGGCACAACAAATTTCATCTGTTCTCAAGCACAAGCAACTCTAAGATAAATGGGTTCAAGGATCTTCAATGTGAAGAGTGAATATCCAAGCGTATACTGGGAACACCTGACTTGGACCATGGATGCCTCACACAGATTTCTGAGGAGTTCGGACAACTCCGAAATCATCTTTTACAGGAAGAGACCAGAGAATTTGACTCAGTGTAAAACTGGCACAGGCAGAAATCTCCCCAATTACAGATGCTCAAGCGCATTAGTTAAAAAGAGATTAGAGTGTGACTAGAGAGAAGTCTCAAACTCTTGTTATATACTTAAATTTCTCTCCAAGGATGGAACAACTGCTATCACCGTGCATGACTGGCTGTAGAGGGAGAGAGCGAGTGAAAGACTTAGAAAAGCACCTTCCCTTCGTAGTCCTCCCGCTCCCAAAATGGTTCCCAAGGAAAACTACTGACAGGCTAAGGTTAACTGCTTTGAAAGGGCTGTGTGGGTGGACCCATTGTCTTCAAGTTCAAGCTTTTTCCTGCAGAAACTGCCAACAGTTATGCCAAATATAACAATTGTTTTGCAAGGTGGATAAACGTCTTCCAGACTGAAAGGGAGAAGTCGTACTGTTGTTGTCTGTGCACAGACAGCTAAGCAGTGAAGAGCAATGCTAAACAACCACGATACCCCAGAACACACAAATACTGCGTAACAGTGACAGAAAGTGCTAGAATTCAAAACAAAAATTACCTTCACCAAATCGGTTTTGTCGTAGTCTTCTCTCTGGTTGTAAATACACTGATTAATGATGCCATATACTTTTTCCAGGTGATAAATGTCAAATCCCTTCGTTATCTCAGTGACAAAGCATAACAATTTCTGAAGACAACAATGGAGCAAAACAACAACTTTGAATACGCTCTATATGTTTTCGGAGGTTGAACAGTAACAATACAAGTGAGAGCCTACTTTTTCTTACGCTATTAAATAAAATGTGACACTTCAGAGAACAGATTAAATATCCCATGAGATTTCAGCAGGGAAAATGAGTTAATTTTTCATATTTCAGAGAAAGGAAAGGCTGAAATTTCGGACAATCTTTTACTACTAACCAATCTATCACATCAGTGGTTGTAATTGCAAGTCGACTGCTCCCAAAGCAGCAGGGAATGACACGATCCTCTTTGTAGGACAGCTGCTGCCACAGCAAAGCCACTGTTGCATTTCATTAGAGAAGCATTGCAGCAGCGCGGGGCACTGTAAAAAGGCTGCAGATCTTGTAGATACAGCTGTGCCAGCTGGAAAAGGAAGCACCCTTAGGTGATTACCTTTACCCACGTGTGCCATGCCTACAACTCTGCTGGCAGAACAGATTGCTCAAACGCCCAGAGCAAAGGTGGATTAGTTTGCTCAATCCTACCTTTAAATTCAGGGGTGGGTAAATAGCAAAGCGACTGCTTGTAGCAATCACCTCTCTCTCACACAGTCATTTCTATTACCAAAGATGCAGAGATGATAATCTCTGGCACAGCAACAGTGACAAGCTAGTGGCAGCACCTTCTTCCACTGCCACAGCTGTCCATTACCTGTGTGAGCCTGCAAGCATGTAGCTTTAGGGAGCAGCCATACCAAATGGAAATACTACTGCCCCCTGGAAATAATGCTGCTTATCATCTTATCAGCAAACTCTGCCTCCTTCATGTATATATATATTTATATATATATATATATATATACACACACACACACAATATAAGAAATTCTAATACTGCACTTTCAAGGAATTTCAGAAAAGTAGTCACTTCTCCATGGCTAGCTAGTTTACGTCAACCTGCTAACTTCAGGTTTAATATCATCACCGCAAGAAATAAAGATCCTTTTCAGGTTCTTAATACATCAAAGCATGAAAAAAAATCCCCAAATAAAAGCCCTCAAACCCATCATAAGAATTATGAATCATTAAAATGATATCCATAATAGTACTAGCAGGTTGTCAGTGTGGTATTTTAAAATTCAGCAAGGCCTTTTGTCTTAAAAATTAGGCAAAGAATCTGTCTCCTAAACTACAGATGACCAGAAGCAAATGGTAGCCTACAGAAATCTCCATGAGGTGTGGAAACTAAACAGTCACAGTGCATTACAGGCTGAATTATTTCACTATCTGTATGTCCTTCCAATTAATTGTTTTAATTGGCATTGGTTAACAATGGGCTTAATTTGCAATTTTACATGACGCAGGAATATGTCCTATTTGAGCATTAAAAAAAAAGCTGAAATTAGACATACTTTGAGCTCATAGCGATCCACAATAACTATGTAGTCTGTCTCCGTAGGGACTTGTACAGTGTTCTCATCACTTATCTGTTGTTGGTCTTCTTCCCAAGAACGTTCAGGAGTCACCGCTTGAAATGCCCAGGAATCTGGAAGGACACAGATTTCTTCAGTCAGGTTTTCTGTTTATCTAGAATACAGTCTCAGTGAAGTATCCTGTACCTGCCAAACAGTCTCTTTCTACAAATACAGAGACAGAATTGTTATCGTCTTCACTGAGAAATACTTGGCTTCTCCCTTCTTTCCAGCTAAAGTCACTGCTCCACAAAAATTAGAAACTAAGACAAAAAAAGCAAACAAAAATACCCACAAACAAACCAAAAGCACTAATGAAAAGCTTAATAGTGGAAAAAAATAGTCATGTTGCCAATTCAGGTTAGGGAACACATCTTAGAGTACAACATTAGGGCTTAAGTCTCCTATTCCACATGTTACTCTGGATCCACGCATCTTGAAGTGCAGCTTTTTCACCTAAGCTGCTCGTTATTGGAAAGCACCTCGTACAATAAAAGAATGTCAGTGACTGCTGGCTTTCAGTTAGGTACCATTAGAAAAAAAACAGACTTCAGAATCAAAAAAACAGCACCTACAGAAACATGCGGGCTTGGCTTGCACAATTAGAGGAGCAACATCATTACGGAATAAACTGTGTGATGACTTTTGAGAGCTGTAACAGAAAAAATAGAGTGAAATTGAAGGCTAAAGCTAATAAATAGTGCAATCCTCCTCAGCAAGAATAAGGTGCTAAAGGATCCGTTGGACTTCTCCCTTACCATTTGAACTTGGATTTTCATTAGTTATAGTTCCCCATCTTGGTGGGGAATATTCACAAAGCTTAGCACTTTCCTTTTCAGTGTTAAGTTTTACTTGACAGATGTCAGAAACATGTTTGTCCACAAACTCTTCTTCATCACTATCGTTTTGGTCATCTGTTGGTACCCTGTTCTCTGTATCGAATTGAGAACTCCTTCTTCGCTTTGCTGCAGCATGCGCACAGTTGTTCCTTCTGCACTTTCTTTCTGACGCACCTACAAAGAGACAGCATAAAAAAGTAATCCAAAACATAACCAAAAGAATTCTTTCTTCAAAATCCATTATCTTCATCTTACTTGACTGACAAGGAAAACAAAGGAACTGAGCTACCACTGCCTACATATGCTGAGAAAAGAGTTGAAAGTTAATGGGGTCAGTTTGCTATTAAGATTAAAAACAAGCAAACAAACCACACACACTGCTATGGAATTTCATTCACTAAACAGTCACTTTCAGGATTTTACATGCTGAGGATTCTTACTTTGGATTGGCAGTATTAATACAACGTGAGGTTATTTGATAAAGTCACTGTCTTACTGCATGAACTAATACAGATGAACATCATAAAAGCCTCTGGAAATAAGCTCTCCTTCGAGTCTGGTATCAAGCTGAAGACTTCAAAAGCTAAATACATGTTTGGAAGAGATTAATTAATGAGACAATTTTAAGGGAATATTCAAAGGAGAAAAAACGTGAAGACTTATACCTCGTATGCTTCCTGATTCGGTAAACCTTTTGTGAAAAAACAAACTTTGTGGTTTTGCCCAACATTCGTAGTATTCATATAGTATTGCAAAAGGATATGGGTGGAGTCCATGGCAAAATTCCCACTCTCACTAGTTAGACTTCCCTCCTTCAACTGGAAATCACAGTATGAGGGAGCTAAGATTTTAGCATTTGGGGAAGGGAGGGGTGGAGTGGGGGTAAAAATACCATTTTGCATAATTAAAAACTAGTTAAGTATTCAGAAACTGCCATCCACAACATTTTTTACCTCAAGAATTACCAATTTAGGGGCGACTAAATGGCAATTGGGCCGTCAAAGTTTTTGTTTGTTTGTTTTGTTTTATTTTGTTTTTTGTTTTTTGTTTTTTGTTTTTTATATTGTAAACCAACTTTCTTTGAACTTTAATTCATAACTATATTGAATGGATGACCTCTGGATTTCTCTCTCACATTTTGAAGTAAATTTGAAAACAAAATACCTCTGGCATAAAGAGCCAGGCATCAGAGACACCTGTTGCGCCTCAAGGACAGAGAAGGTATGAATGACAAGAGCAGCTGAATAAAATGCAACTTACCATTAGAAATGGGTGTACTGGCATCTACAGGTGCCGCTGTCATCGCCTCATTTTCATTACTCTCTTCATCTGGTTTGTCGTCTTCAGTAGCAGGGTTCTGCTGTGGTGACTTGGAGTTGTCACATGGAGCACATGCTGGAGAGGTGCGACCTTGCATTAAAGAATAGATACCAAAGATCTTCGCTGTGCATTTTCAGTTACAAATGCAGAGACAAGTCTTAAAATCCTTAGCGTTAAAGCACGTACCTCTTTTCTCACGAGATTCTTTAATTTGTTCACAAAGTCGTCCAAACTCTGTACCATTTTGTTCCTCACCATTGAATATGCAGTGTCTTGCAAAACATAGGCTCTGTGACAATCTGAAATTTTACAGACTTTAACTGAATGTTGTCTACCAACCAATGAAACTGTTTTGATCACAGAAAAAAATTGCTTTCTTCATAGGTTGGTTCCGAAAGGTTATCTCAGTGAATATTTTCAGCATATCAACATAGAAGTTAATTAAAACAAAAGCACTAGTTCCTTGGGAACATTTATATCACAATTCCATGCCCAAGTAGCAAAATGATAAAATATTTACAATGTGGTAAGAGATGTTCTCTGTGGATGTCCAAAATCATCGAATCCATCCAAAGTCTATTGTCCGCACACAGCATTTATCCATCTATACGTTTGACAGATTTTTTAAACTAGGGCTAAAAAGCACATCCTCACTTGTAGATCTTTGATCTGGGTAGTACTCTAAGGCATTGTTACAGATTAGATCGATGTCCTTCAGATAGTCTCCTGCAGCGGGGTACTGGCACGAGTCAATTTGAGTCAGAACTGTTAAAAGATCCATCGGCTCTTTAATCCTTGTGGCATAGTCAGGTACCTGCAGATCAAATACAAGCACTCAGAGGTTTTCTTAACCTTGCACACTGTCTACCAAAATTACTCTGGAAACTTTAAATAAACGACTTCCTAAAAACCCTGAACATTTGCGATGCATCAGAAGATGCTGAAATTAACCAGTTTGCTTCTCAAAAATGGAAGGGCTCTTTCAACTGGCATTAGAGCTGCTAGGAGAGGACAACAAGAAGTAGGGAGGTCAGAAGCACGTGCATGGTACAGAAGAAACACTGAGGGTGGGAGATTCATTTCACTTTGCTTCAGAAAATCACAACAGTGAAAGCTGAGTAAGCCATCCGACATTCTTTTTGCTGTCAACATTGAGGAAAAGGTGCATAAATTGCACCTGTGAAGTACCTATTGCAGGCATCTACTTTAGAATGAGATAACTGGGCCCAGAGGTGCTGATTTCTTCCCTCAGACCATAAGAGGAGCCTAATGACTAGTTCAGATGAAGACATACGTATCTGTCTAGATTTTTCACAGCTCAAGAACCTAGGAGAAAAGGGGAAGAAAAGCCAGTGGATGCCCACATGAAGAGGCCTTTGCTGATCCGCAGGTATAGTCAAGTTACACCTGTCTTTGAAATATACGCCCCTAGTTTAGGCTTATCTAATCAATTAAGGAGAAAAAGGGATCTAAGCAGCCTATTGGAGGAAAAAGAAAACACACTGCACTTATGGTTGATTCCTCTTGAGGAGTTCCAGATGAAACAGAGAACAGGATCTCAAAACTTATTTTTACAAACTGCTGCTCCTATTCCTGTTCCCACAGGAACTGACAGTCCAATAAAGGGCTTTAGACTTCATTAAAGTAGTCCTGTAAGTACTGTTTGTAATTATAAGGAAAGATCTCTGTGCTTTTCAGTGCTGTGACATGCCTACATATCAAAGCCTTTTCACGAGCAGACTGTGTTGGCATTTGGACTGGCTTTTTAGAATGAAACCAGGGCTTTCAGCGAATAATCCGATAAGAGACATCTGAGAGTCAGCAGAAGTAAAAGCACTGCCTCTGCTTCTTGCAAAATCCTAATAGTGCAGCCCTAAAAACAAAGTTGAACCTTCCCCAAAACGCTGAGAAATACAAACGCTGAGAAGTTACAGACACACATAGATCAGCACTAGTTTACCTTCTGTGGGTCAACGGGCTTTGCAAATTCCCTGAAACGTCTGTCAGTGGCAGGTCTGTGAGTAACGTCCCTCAAGAAAATTCTAAGTTCACGCAAGGTATCCTCCTCTTCCTCCTCCAGCATCCCTACTTCTTCCTCTTGTGGCTTCTGAGGCTCAGCTGGTGGTGCTACAGGCAGGACTTCCAATGTCCGATCAACTTCAATTAATCAGGAAAAATTAGCCAATTTACAGTACTCAAATACAAGCATATGACAAAATTACTGACAGAAAATGACCACCAAAGCAAATCCCAAAGAGCTAGTAACTTCGATAGGAAAGTTTTAGATGTACTTCTTATATCCTCCTCACCTGTTTTCTTTACAGGAGGCTTAGCCACTTGATTTAGAATTAGGTCCTCAAAAAAAGCTGCTCTCTCTGCCCTACCAGGCAACTCAATATTGCACACTTCTCCAAATTCCTTATTAAATAATTTTTGGATCTAAAGCAGAAGGAGGAAAGACATTTCAGATTTAAGGCCACAAAAACTCATCTTCTATTCCAAAAAGATGAGTACCTTTTAAAATGAATAATAACCTGAAGAACACAAACTGAAAAAAGTTATCTTCCTGGCCTTAAATGGCTACATTTTCACAGGCTGGCACGGCAAATTCAAATATCACCTTTAAGAATCACCTGTAGAATTAAATCTTGGTGAAGGGATTGTACGCTACACTGATAAAGTAATGGCTTTCACCACATCCAACATCGCTTCCTTTGTATTTACTTGCCTTGCTGCATCCTTTACTTAGAACCTTTATGGCTATAGAGGGAAGAGAAAGGCTTCAGCAGACAAGTGAGGGCTTTTTGCTGAGTTTTTATTTCTCTACCAAAAGGTGTCTGAAGTAGCTAGTACCTCTACATCTTCCTCCATTTTCAATTTCTAGTATTAAAAGGTAGGTAAGGAATTTCACTACTTATTTTAGAAGGAATTTAGAACCTGTACAAAAACTTCTGTGGGAACTCAAGCACTTTCAAAGCAGTTGATAATAAACACATCTAGGTAAGACCTGTTCTCTTCCCCCAGTAACTGAGACAAAATAATCGGAATGAGAACAGCGTGTTCCTGTTTTGGGCACCTTCCCTTAATGTAAACTCTCAGAAGTCAATGAAGTTCTGCATGTACTTTTACTACAGTTTATTTAGGAATACAACTAGAATTCCATTCCAAAGTTACTTGAGCAGAAATTGGAACTCAGCTTTCCAGCTTGGAAAGCTTTGGCCTATATGAAGAAAGAAACTGATTTTTTTTTTTTTTTTAATCAAACTGTTTCAATTCTCTACTAAATTGCATTATTAGCAGTTTACCCAACATAGCATGGAATGGCAGACTGTCAGAAGAAATCTCTTCAGTAAAAACATCTTCTTGTCATTTCAAGCACTGCATATTCTTGACTGAACCACTTTGTAGCCACCAGAATTATTGTATTAATTTATTATTTGCATGCATGAGAAGGGGGTGAAAGTCACTTGCTTGACTCAGAAAAAACCTTAAGCAGATGCTTTCACAGTATTCTTTTTCTCTAAGCAAATTTTAAGTGATTTGTTAGGGTGCCTGAGTAATAACAGTAGGCATTTAAGAAAGCGCAGCATTTTGATGCTGAAAGCATTCATAAATTACAAGACACTGAAGAAATAGTAAGAAAAGTATTGACAAATACCTCTTCTGGGAGATCTGAGTGACGTACATCAGACGTAGCAAGCAGCAAAACAGGCGAAAATGCTGGAAGAGTTAGAGTTAGAAAAGTAAGTTTCAAGGCAGGTCCAACGTTGTCCCACCATAAATGGATATCTGGGACATAAATTATGCTTGGTGCTGTCTTCTGAGCATTTCGGATCAGCTAGTGAAAAGGAAAGCTTGGGTAAGAAAACTAAAACACGTAGAATAACCTGTTAATACATAGCTACATAGCCACCTGACTGCCCCATGAAAGGAAACTATGTGAACAGAGTGGCAAGCATCCTTTCACATAAGGAATTTCTCTGTGCACCCTTTCAGATTACCAGTATTCGAAGAACTCTAGTCAGAAGATGGGAAGGATATATTCAGGCAGTGGCTAGACACCGTAGCTATATGGCCACAGCCACAATCATCGCATAACAAAGAAAGGAAATGTCCCTCTTATGGGACACATCAGTATTCAGTCGTGTAACATGTCTGTCCTTACTTGTATGGCTCTCAAATGTTCCCACTAAAGGTAAAAATATTTAAAGGTAGTGATGCCAAACAATAAAATGGATTTCCTGCCTAAAAGTAAAAACACCAGATCTGTTTATTTTTTCTAGTTAAAACCACATCAGCGTGCAAATGAAGTGTTTAGTGAATGTTAATGCTTTTATTGCACATACTGCAACGGCACAAGCTGTGTATGTCCGTGTGAAAACAAAATAAACAGAAGCCCCAAACCTTGGTTGCCTTACTAATACAATTTAGAAGAAGGCTACAAAAAGTAGCCGACATGCAGTCTGATACAGAGCCATCTACTGGGAGCACACAGTCTTCGGAGGCAATGAGAACTACTTTCTGGATCCCAGGGAGATGAGCAGCATTTCTTTCCACAAAGAGATGTTTATTAGCAACACCGCCCAGCTTCCTGAGCTGCTAGCAACATCATCACTGTAAAATTGGGTATGGAAAATGTGGACATGTACAACATCCAGATTGTTTGTGGTTTTGTCTAAAAGAAAAGGGGATTTTCAGACAGAAGCAAACATCCCAGCACATTAAAACAACGCCACCTCCATTACCAATGAATTTTGCTCACCTTACTTGCAACTCGATTGATCCTTTACATACAGTCAGTGAATCCGATGAGAATAAAAAGAAAAAAGGTACCTGTCTGCAGATCTCTTCTGGCGGTGCAACGTTTGTAAGCAGAACAGAAAGGTCCAGGGTGTGAACGGGAAACTTCTCCAAAGCGTGCAACACCACAGGTGCCACGTAAGAAACCTGGCCGTACCCTTCTTTTCCTACTATTAGCAGACGGGGCCGGCGTGATGTTGGTTCGCAGAAAGCACTCCTAGAACAAGAGTTAAGAAAACAAGTTTATAAATGAGGTGCTGAATAGACACACACAGATGTTCCAAGTAATTTTCCTATAGACTTACTTTTCCATCCCCAAATAATCCAAATGGTAGCGGTACATTAAATACATGTAAGATTTCCAGTTAAGTTATTCAGTCATTCCAATTGTTTCATCTTCTTCCCTTGTGTTTCCTATTCTTTACTGAACCAAGACTGCAAATTAATATCCCTGCAATCTTGCTTTACTACTAGGAAATAAATTTGTGAGGAGCATTTGTTTCCCCACTACAATCAGGCTGTACCTTTGCTGGCTTAAATCAAAGATGCTAGAGACTTAGCCTTGCTCTAGAGGACAGAAAATCTTCTGGACAGCACAGCAATAGAAACTGAGAAAAATAACTGATCCAGCTGTGACAACATGATCTAACTTTCCAACAGTGGGCTTGCATGACTTCCATACTAAAATACCACAAGATTAACACAACTTGGTGGCTTAACAAATAAAGACACCATTCAGATTTTTCTCAAGGTGTTTTAACAAGCCATTTCTCAGTTTTCTTTCTGCTACATAATTCACCATTGGTTTAAGAATCCTGGAAAACAGAAGGGCAAAAGGTGGCAACACAAACCCATAAAGTTGGGGTATTTTTAGCTAAAAGGACAGACAGGACATTTATGTGGTCTTGAGTCTTTCAAAGAATGCCATGGATTAAGTCAACGTGTTCTGGTAGTCTACGGATCACTTTGGCTTAGGAAGACAAGCCTGGGCTTTTCAATTTGGTCATTCAGAGCAACTTCATTACCACTTTAGTCCCTTCACCCTTTCTCCTTGTGAATACCAAGCACCCCTTCAACACACAAACTTGATGTTACCCCTTCGTCTACCACCCCTCGCACTTTTAACAGCTGGAACTGTTTACAAAGACTCAGCAGTCCTGAGAATCTAAACATAACAGGGATCTATCTTTCTTTACCTGCTGAAACAGAGGCGTTTTTTCTCTGGTCTGTCAGGCATTCCATCTTTTAATTCATCTCCAGAAACCAAGGATGCATCGTCATCACTGTCGAACATATCATCTTTTAAAATAGGATTTAAATGGTCTGAAAGACAAAAGAGGTTTGTTAACTTTCCTGAATAGCCTTTGTCTCTTTCTCTTACATGAATACAGCTTCTAAATCAGTGCCAAAACCCTTTCTTCATTTGAGAGCACACACTGAAAGCTATTTCCTAGAGTTCATCCCACCACAGATCTAAGGAGATGGCACAAGGCCCTACAAAGCTGTACTAAGTCCCACTGATGTGTACGTATAAGGTACGCTACTCTTGGTGATTTTTTTCTTCCCCTTAGAATAAAGGAGATTACAAACAATTTCCGCAGTTGCTAAATAGCTAAAAAACAAACAAACAAACAAACAAACAAAAACAACAACAACAAAAAAAAACAAACAAAAAAACAAGACCATTTCTTTCTGGAGGAGGTTCCCACAATGAAAGCACGGGGATTAAGGATGTGATGGCCACAGAATTCCATTCATCTAGTAAATATCAGTGCTAATTGATCTCACGTGCACATGTATAGTACGATCTACAAACATTTAAATTAGGAGACTGGTTAAAAATGATGATAGCTAAAACAATATTTAGCTTAGACCAGTTATACTTGTATCCTGGTCCCGACATTCTTCAGAAAGGAATTAGAAACATTGACCTAGAAATGCTTCCCCTCCAAATATCTGAGTTTTGATTTTTTAAAGAAAAATAGGTGCCTTATACTTCAAACCTCAAGTCAACCTCTACAAATGCTAATTATCTTAGCTGCCGTCAGAAGCAGGATGCTTCAGTAGAGAACGCATCGTCCTTTACTGTGTATTGAGTCATTCAGGGCTTCCATTTGGCATTTCAGTTTCGAATCCAGAATAAAACCTATGCGTTATCTTCCAGACATGCCCAAAAGAAAGACATGCACATGCAAATAATAAAATTCTACCATCATTATGTCTGAAAGGTTTAAGTTGATTGCACAAACCACAAGTTTTTGCTTTAGCAGAATTATAAAGAAGTGGATGCTGTGGTTATACCTTGCTGTCGGTCCTCCTTTAGTGCGAGCTGTGCATGCGGGAAGATCTTCTGCACAACTTGTAAAATATTCGCTCCTGATCTTTTAAAAAGTGGCTTGAAAATGGGTGATAGTGCTTGTCCGGGTGAAGCCACGATCCTGTTTGATGCCGGAACAACCTTCTTCAGAGCCATGAAAAAGTCCTTTGCTTTTATTTTAATAGAATTAACGTCTAGTAGCAACTTCTCCCTACTTGCATAAATCTGAGGATAGCATCGACGTAGAGAGCACAGCGCAGCTTCAGTACATAAAGATTTGATATCTGCACCACAGTATCCTAACAAACAAAAATCAAACGTTACATCAGTCAAGGCCCAGGTTTACAACATGCAACATTTAAACAATTTGTAATGCCAAAACCAAACAGGTTAACAGGGAATTCAAAGTGCTACCGCTCTGCAGGGAAGTTTCATGTTGCTCACTGCCTGATACCCTGCGCTTATGCAGCTGAAGCAGACTCCTCATCAAAAACTATACTCTTGAGGAAGATGCCCCAGAACCATTTAACGTTTTCAGACAACAGAAAGAACGACAACAAAGAGTAAATAGATGAAAGCATCTAACTCTGATTGCTATGAAGGCGTGCCAGCTGCCTCGTTGACTAGTTGTGCAGCAAGGCACAAGAGCTTGGGTACTGCCTGGTACAAGCTAAGGTTCTTTACAACTTGCTCACAAGCAAGAATCCATTTTGGTTTCAGTCTTACCAATGCATTTCTCAGCTAGTTCATCAAGCAACATGTCCGGTGGCTTAGGGGTCCAGTCATGAGTACGAATCTTGAAAATTTCTTTTCTAGCCTGGAAGCAAAATCATTGCGTTTTAGCTTGTCCCAAGTTTTCCTTAAAAATACCAACAAGAAACAAACAAACCAAAAAGCAAACAAACAAACAAACAAACAAGCAGTCCTCCCTGAAAACCCCTCATCTATTAATACACTTTTCTTACTTGCTCAACTTTCAAGTATTTTACAGTTATTTAATATACACTCTGCATTTTCAACCAGGAAATTGAATATTTCTTATTTGTTATACTGAACTTTTTCTAGGAACCTACAATGAAAGAAAAGGCATTTATAGCTTCAATAACAAGTTTCCAAACTACGGGACCTAATGACCCAGAGGAAAATACTGTAATGAAAAATTTATCCAGAAACATTTCTTTGTTGTCCAAAAATCTTCTCTAAAACTTAGCAAGCTTTCATTGTGACAGTCTCATTACTTCATCACATTTGCTTTTCAGTCAGTAAATGCACAGAAAGCACTTCTGGCACAATGCTTCAAATTGCTACAATTACTATAAAGAAGAAAATAATTATGACTCAAACTACTACCACCGATCCGGGGCACAATCAAATGCAAACACGTCCCCTATTCATTCAGAAGTGAAGGATTGAGACCAAAAACACAACTTCATGATGAAAACGCCCAAGTGGACTAAATAATTAAGCAAACAGGTACAACTTTGCAGTGTCTCCACATATCACTCTTTTGTTCAAGTTGTCAATTATTTTTTTTTTCCTATAAAGTTGGACTTTGCCATGGTAGCACTAACATTCAATTTAAGTTCTCACCTCTTTATTTGGCAAGTTGAAGAGGAACTCTCTGCCAAAGCGTCCTGGTCTTCGTAAAGCAGGATCTATAGAATCCAGTCTGTTGGTAGCTCCGATTACCACGATCTCCCCTCTGTTATCTATGCCATCCATAAGCGTCAGAAGAGTTGAAACAATGGAACTAATAGAAAAATATAGTTTTTATTTACTGGTTCAGTAAATTTTATTACATTCCACGTGACTTTCTTGATGCCGGAACAACCTTCTTCCTAGTAGTCATTCAAAAGTGGGAAAAAAATAGTCTACCAAGTCGGGGTTTTTTTTGGTTTGATAATAAATCTGCAGACTGGTAAGTCATCAAGCACTTCAAGACTGTTTGATATAATCTCTACAGGAGGAACAGCCAGTGTTGGAAATGAAAAAAAGCAGCCCGTTTCTTCAGAGTCTTAAGCCTATGCTACTAGGAAAAAAAAAAAAACAAAACAAAACAAGAGGAGAGGAGAACAACAGCGGGAAATTTACCTATTCTCCAGGTGTTCAATTGCAAAGCCTCCTCTGGAGGATCAACAGCTGTGAATTCAGCGTGCTTAGAAGAAATCAGATCTACGTCTGAACCACAACTATTTCAGTAGCATCACTAACTTATGTTACTCTGAAGAAGCAGTCAGCACCCTTTCTATGTTAGGAAATAGCTGAACAGAGTCTGTTATTCACGTGAAGTAGTCAGGCAGGTTTCTTTAGGAAGGCTGGGTTTCACTAGAACATTACTAGCCTGTAAGCCTCATGGCATCACCTTCCATCTTGACTGCTAAACCTCCTTGTCCCCTACTATCTTCTTTGCCAAGGTACAGCTGTCCACATTTACTTTTCCTACTTGGCTGGACTGAATTTAAGAAGGGATCTTGCATCTAAGAAAGGGAACAAAAGTTGCTGCCCAGCAGCCTCTGGCTCAGGGAGGAGTGGGAAAGCTCTGTGCAGCCCCCAAGGGCCGTGCAGCAGGAGGCAGGAGGTGCTCCAGGCTCACAGCAGCAGTTCCCTTGCGGCCTGTGCAGGGAGAGGCCCCTGGTGGAGCAGGCTGTCCCCCTGCAGCCCATGGGTCCCCCGTGGAGCAGATCTCCACGCTGCAGCCCCCCTGTGGCTGGAGGAGCCCCCGGTGGAGCAGGTGGCTGTGGCCTGGAGGAGACCGCAGCCTGTGGAGAGCCCCCGCAGGAGCAGGCCCCGGGCTGGACTGGAACAGGCTGTGCTGAGCCTGCTTTGCCCGTGACGCTCCTTGTGGAGTGATCTCCCTGTCCTTCTGGCAGCCCTTGAGCCCTTTCCAGCCTCTTTTCTCCCCTTGGCGTTGGAGGAGGGGCAGGGAGAGAGCGCTTGTGCTGGAGCTCAGCTGCCCAGCTGAGGAAAACCACCACGGTTTGCTCTCTCTTGCCGCTGCTGCAGCACGCTGGTAGCAGCCAGCAGCGTCTGTTCTTCGAGCCTCAGCAAGCCCACAGCATCTTCCTTGAAGGGATCCCTTTCCTTCACGCCTGCCAGGCGCCGCCTCCAGAGGCTGAGGGCTTGTGCCCCGTTTGCAAGCGCTTTCTCAGTGCCCCCTTCCCCAGAAAAGGATCCCAGCTGCTTGGCTTCCCTGCCCTCTGCTGCCAGGCTCCCGCAGCTGCTATCCCAGCAGCGCAGCAGCCAGCTGACAATGTGCTCGCCTGGAGGACAGCTGCAATCTTGTCCCATGGCTCGCAGCTCACCCAGGGATGGGGATCACCTGCTTGCTGCTGCTTTTCTCTCTGCTCTCCTTTCCAACAGCCTCCTGTTCCCTGGGATGGCCCTACCTTGGGGTAGGCTGCCTTGCCTTCCTCTTGCTCCTTCCCCTTCTTGGGAGGACTTTCTGCCCTTCCGAAACGAGATGACTTCTGCATGCATTCCTTCCCCTTGTGTGTACTGGCGCCTGAGACAGCACCGGGGTAGTCCCCGGAGCCAGCTCTTAGGGCCTGTGCCAGGCTTGGAGGGGCTGCAGGGAACATGCCAGGGGCTCGAGGGGCTGCAGGGCGAGTGACAAGGCTTTGAGGGGCCTCAGGTCCCAGCGCAGTGGTTGAAGTCGATGCAGGGAACATCAGAGTTGTTGGAGGGGCTGCAGGTAAAATGCCAGGGGTTGCGGGGGCTGCAGGGTGCTGAGTCACAGCTTTGCATCAGGTCAAGACGCATTTTCCTAGAACCATCCATTTCCTCCTGAAGGGGCTGAATAGCATGGAACGGTCTTCAAAATGCACAGAGCAGACCCCAGCAAACGTAGGGATGCTGCTAGCAAGTAGGGAACTTTTTTGTTGCTGTTGTTAACATTGCTTCACAACAACAGATGCAAACATGATAAGATTAAATAATAATCATTATAATTTTATAGTAATAAAACAATGCCATACTGTACAACACAGTCAATAAAGTGGATTGAATGCAATAAAAATAAAACCCATTTTTCCCATCCCAATGAGTTCCTATCCCCATCATCACTTCCCATCCCACTGATCATTTCCTATCCCAACAACATCCCAGTTCTGATCCCAAGGCTGAATTCCCAACTCCCACCCACCCATCCAGCCAGCCATGCACCCATTTTCTGCATTTTCAGGTCACAAGACTCTGATGAAGGCCACCTCAGCCTTTTCCCCGAAAATAAAGCTGCTCTTTATTGTGAAAAACTTCACTTTTGCACAACACTGCAGACCCAGCCAAGATGGTCCTGCAAGACAAGGTGAAACAAACATACAAAGCCCATATGGATGTAAATTGGTTCATCTAAACAAATTCCTACCACGAAATCCTGATCCTCAATCTCAGCACCGATGAAAAAAGAGGATACAGTTCCCTCCTCCAAGGTCCCTCTCTGCCCCTGCTCCCCGTGGGCTCCTCTCCATGGCTGCAACTCCGGCCTGGGGCCTGCTCCTGCGGGGGCTCTCCACAGGCCGCAGCCTCCTCCAGGCCACAGCCACCTGCTCCACCGGGGGCTCCTCCACCCACAGGGGGGCAGCAGCGTGGAGATCTGCTCCATGTGGGACCCATGGGTGCAGGGGGACAGCCTGCTCCACCAGGGGCCTCTCCCTGCACAGCCCGCAGGGGAACTGCTGCTGTGAGCCTGGAGCACCTCCTGCCTCCTGCTGCACTCACCTTGGGGGCTGCAGGGCTGCTTCTCACTCCTTGCTCTTCCAGCTTCTGTTGTGCAGCAGTATTTCCCCCTGCTTACATCTGCTCTCCCAGAGGTGCAAACAACATCGCTTATTGGCTCAGCTCTGGCAAGCGCCGGGGCCCTTTTGGAGCTATCTGGAGCTGGCTGTTGTCTGGATTGTTCTCACAGACGCCATCCCTGCAGGCCCCTGCTACCAAACGTAAATCCGATCGAAGTGTATGCAGCAATTACAAAGCCGCTGTGCTTTGGGCTGTCACGATCCTCCTGCAAGTGCAGGGGAGGTGCAGGGTTGCTTTGCATTTCCAAAAGGAGGAAGAAAGCCTCCAACCCCACTGGACCTCAGCCACTTGCAGGATCCAAGCAACGCTCCCCACTTTCAGTTATCTCCCTCCCATGCACACAGTGGGAGCAAGGTTGAACAAGCACATTTTTGAAAATGTTTATCTTAATGAAGAATAAAAGAAGTCTACAACACCCAATCCGTCTGTGCACCCAAGGCAAAAATCGTGGACTATTCTGCCTCAACACTATTTTCAGACCCAATTTGTCAAGTCATCTAGCAGAGGATTTCTCTCTTGTTCACTCACTAGCTTAGTAGAGCACCAGTTTACATAGGTGCTGGAGCAGATTCCTCAACCATCTGAAGGGACTTGATCCCAGAAAAGTTCAAAACTGCAGATGACTCATGATTTTGTGGTGAAGCATCTATTAAATGAGAGCTGTTCCGCTTAGGGCACAGTGAGACAATGTGAGAAGAACCCTGTATCTCACTGATTGAGGCTTTATAACTCTACAGAATTGTCAGTCAACAATAAATGGAAAGTGCAGGAGATATGTTCTTTCTTCCTCCTTTCCCTGCCATACATTAGCAGAGAGATTGTGGTGGGATATAGGTTCAGAGCCTCACAGAAGAAGGATTTGAACCCAGGCTCTCCACAGTCTGCACCACTGCCTTCCTGACGGCTTTTGACTATTTTAATTAATTTATTTTATTTTATTTTATTTTATTTTATTTTATTTTATTTTATTTTATTTTATTTTATTTTATTTTATTTTATTTTATTTACTGTATTAGTATTATTATTCTTCTTTTTCTGGATGGTGTCTAAGTGTTGGGGGGGAAGAACCAACTGTGGGAGGAGGGAATGCTACTACTGTCTGTGACAGTGGTGATTTCTGGACAGTGTTAGCAACAGAGCTTCTGCAGAGAAGAGAAAATGCCAGGCAGTCTCTCTTGGTATTCCATGTACTGAGTACTGAGTGCAGTTTTGGGCTCCACAGTATAAGAAAAAGTATAAGAACAAACCAGTGCACTGTGATAAAGAGAGTTTAATAGGGTACAAAAGGAATAAAACCAAACAAAATAAGAAATGAGAATATTGATAATTTATAATGTATCATAGAATCATAGAATATCCTGAGTTGGAAGGGACCCTTAAGGATCATCAAGTCCAACTCTTGACACCACACAGGTCTACCCAAAAGTTCAGACCATGTGACTAAGTGCACGGTCCAATCTCTTCTTAAATTCAGACAGGCTCGGTGCAGTGACCACTTCCCTGGGGAGCCCGTTCCAGTGTGCAACCACCCTCTCTGTGAAGAACCCCCTCCTTATGTCAAGCCTAAATTTCCCCTGCCTCAGCTTAACCCCGTTCCCGTGGGTCCTGTCGCTGGTGTTCATGGAGAAAAGGTCTCCTGCCTTAACCCCGTTCCCGTGGGTCCTGTCGCTGGTGTTCATGGAGAAAAGGTCTCCTGCCTCTCGACACCCCCTTACGCGTATAAAATATAGAAATATTGTTTAATTAATAATATTAAATACTTATCATTTTATAATAATGAAACAATGCCATACCGTACAACACAGTCAATCAAGTGGATTTAATTAAATAAATAATAAAACCCAGGAAATTAAATAAAATTTAAAAATGTAAATTTAATACAAATAAAACCCATTTTTCCCATCCCAATGAGTTCCTATCCCCATCATCACTTCCCATCCCACTGATCATTTCCTATCCCAATAACCTCCCAGTTCTGATCCCAAGGCTGAATTCCCAACTCCCACCCAGCCATCCATCCAGCCATGCACCCATTTTCTGCCGTCCGTGCTGGCCATGCCCACATCCATGCCCGGCCTGAGCATGGGCAGCGGGAGCGGGCTGCATGAAATAACTGAACATGAAATCATGAAATAACATGAAATAATAAATGAGGTAACTTAATTGTTGCTGTTGTTAACATTGTTTCATGACAACAGATGCAAACATGGATCTTGAGTTGAGGGCAAAGGTGACCTTGGATCTGAAGCACACAGGCGTTCGCTAATGTCCCCCCATCCGGAGTGGATCCACAACGACTCGGAAGGAAAACTAAAGTCCAAAGCAGTGCACTGGGATAAAGAGAGTTTAATAGGGTAGAAAAGGAATAAAAACAAACAAAATTAGAAATGAGAATATTGATAATTTATAATGTATAAAATATGTAAATATTGTTTAATTAATAATAGTAAATACTTATCATTTTCTAATAATGAAACAATGCCATACTGTACAACACAGTCAATAAAGTGGATTTCATGAAATAAATAATACAACCAGTACATTAAATAAAATTTAAAAATTTAAATTGAATAAAAATAAAACTCAGTAAATTAAATAAAATTTGAAAATTTAAATTTAATAAAAATAACACTCAGAAATTTAAATAAAATTTAAAAATTTAAATTTAATACAAATAAAACCCAGTAAATTAAATAAAATTTAAAAATGTAAATTTAATACAAATAAAACCCATTTTTCCCGTGCCAATGAGTTCCTATCCCCATCATCACTTCCCATCCCACTGATCATTTCCTATCCCAACAACGTCCCAGTTCTGATCCCCTGATCTGATGATGGTGCTGCAGGGGCCGTCGAGGAGAAGCCCGAGGTCGGTCACGGGTAGCCGTAAGAGTAGGCTCTGGCGTGGTCCTTCTGCCGCTGCTCGAAGAATTGCCCGGGGCCGATCTTCATGTGGTGGGCCGCCCGCTGCCGCTCCTCTTGGGCCAGCTTCTTGAGGCGCTCCCGCTCGGGACGCTGCTGCGGCGTGATGGGCACCGACGACTCCTGCTCCTCCAGCGGTGTGGGCGCTGCGTCGCCGCCCGCCCAGGGCCCCACACAGGGCACGTAGTCCCCCGCGGGGCTGCGCCGGACTGCGAGGTGGACTGGGCAGGGCTCTCCTGAGGGCTGGGAGAAGTTGAGGCCTCTTGAGGGGAGCCAAGGGAGGCTGGGGCAGGGTTCTCTTGTGGGCAGGGATGAATTCCTGCTGGGGGGGCCTTTTGGGGAGAGGCTTGGGCATGGGTCTCCTGCGGGCAGGGTCGGAGGGTCTCTGGAGGGGACTCAGGCGAGGCTTGGGCAGGGCTCTCCTGAGGGCAGTGAGGAAGTCAGGGTCGGGGGGGCTCTGGACGGGAGCCTGGGGAGGCTGGGGCAGGGGTCTCTTGCGGGCAGGGAGGTAGTCAGGGTCGGGGCGCCTCTTGAGGGGAGCCAAGGGAGGCTGGGGCAGGGTTCTCCTGCGGGCAGGGATGAATTCCTGCAGGGGGCCCTTTTGGACAGGGCTCTCCTGAGCTGGGGCCGGGCTGCAGGCTTGAGGGGGGAGCTGAGTGGCGGCACAGCAGCTGCAGGGGGCTGCAGCGCCCGCCCAGCCTGCACCTTGTCGGGGTGCAGCCCAGGGCTTGAGGGGACCTCACCCAGCGCTCTGGTGGCTGCCAGTCCCTGTGTGCTGGGCTCCTCGATGTCCTCGCAGAGGTCGGGCAGTTGCGAGAGGAAGCGCTTGAGGACAGGACTGCTGGGGACAGCGGCGAAGGTGTCGTGGGGCTCCACGGCATCGAGGCAGCTGAGCAGCTCCTCCAAGCCGGAGCTGTCCAGGTCGGCCGGGAGCTGGTCCTGCAGGTGCTGCAGCTGCTGGCTGTCCCCTGCCAGCTGGGGAAAGGCCTTGGCGAAGGCATCGGGGCCCAGCTCCAGCAGCTCCAGGGGCTCCTCAGGCACCTCTGCAAGTGTCGCCGCTGAGGAAAAAGCAAGCCAATGCAATCCCCCAAGCATCCCCCACTGCCAGCTTTGCCATGGCTCCTGGGTGTGGGGCGCCCAGCGGCTGGCTGGGCCAGCCCCAAACTCACCGTCGGGCGTCGCCGTCTGGGTGCTGGCGGTCGCTGGAGCCTGGGCAGGCTCGGGGGGAGTGGGGCCGGGCAGCGGGGGCCCCTGGTCCTCGCTGAGCCCCACGGCGTGCAAGCAGGGCTCCGGCAGCTGCCCCCGGCTGCTGCTGAGGGTGTGGGGCGCGGGGAGCGCCTGCACCCGCAGCGGAGGCCCCGGCACGAGGAGTGGTGGGGGGCCGGGGTAGGCAGGGGCCTGAAGCAGGCAGGTGCCTGTGGGGTGCAGGAGCTCCCCATGGAGCACGGCCCTGGGCCCCAAGCAGAGGGGAGCACCATCCTGGGGCACCAGCGTCCCCGTCCACATCAGCAGGGGCTGGGAGACACTGGGGGCACCCAGAGGAGCGCTGTGGGGGAGCTGCCCCACAGCAGGGAGCTGCCCCACGGCGGCGGCGGGGAGCTGCCCAAGCTGCAGGTGGTGCCCCTGGGCTGGGAGGTGCCCCCCAGGTGGCAGCTGCACCCTGGCGGGGAGCTGCAGCACCTGCCCCTGGACCCCCGGCACCACGTGCCAGACGGTGGCCTGGGGCAGTGCGGAGGGGAGGGTGGGTACCTGGGGGGGCTGCAAGGGCAGCGCCATCGCTCCGGGGAGGGAGGGAAGCAGCCAGGCAGCCACCGTTGGCGGCACGGCTGGGACAACGAAGGGGGAGTTTTGCGTCTGCGGAAGCCGCGGAAGCCGTCTGGGGAAACCCTCTGTGGGAAAAAGGGCGCTGGGCTGAGCTCTGGGGCGCTGGGCTCGCCAGCAGGGCCGCAGCCCCGGGAGGAGCGGGAGCCGGCTGCTGGACCTGCCATGGTGGCTGGAGAGTGGGGCGGTTGCTTGGGGAACGCGGGCAACGGGGGTTCCGTCCCAACGGCTGACCAGCCCCTCGCCGACATCTTGGGGAGGACTGCAGGCTTTGGAGCCAAGCAGGCTGCCCAGCGCAAGACTTGGCCATCCCCAGCAGGCTTTCCCTCCCATGCAGCACTTGCCATGCCCAGGACGCTTCCACACCACCACTTGCCCGGCCCAAGGCTTGCCCAGCCCAGGACCAGCTTCTCGGCCTCAGCGGCAGTGCCCATCCTTGCCATTTCACCGCATGGCACATTCCCAGCAACCCAGACGAAATCTGCCCCATCAACACGAAGCGTTTCTTCAGCCAAAGAGACCTCGTCCCAAAGAATTCCCCTCTCTTGGAGGACTTCTCCAAGCACTTCCTTCCCCAGGGAATGGTACCCACCCCATTCAAGACTTCCCATCCCAAGGCTTTTGCTTCCCAGGGATTTCCTTCCTAGGGAACATTGCCCATTTCCTAGCCCAATGGCTTCCCACCCCAAGGAAGTCTTCCAATGCTGTAGCCCCGAAATGCCCCCAGAGGGCACCTGGCAGCTACTGGGAAGGAAATGAGCTCTGTCATGGTGAGCTAGCTGCTCAAGGCCCTGCTCTTTGGCCCAGGTGTCTGTGAGGCGGTGTTGGCAAGGAGTCCTGTTGTGAACATAAGAACATAACGTAACAGAAGAACATAAAATCACATAAGAGAGAAAAAAAATGTAGAATAACAGAACACGACATAAGAACATCAAACAAAGACAACTCTCACGATGTGGTCTGATAGGATGGAGGAGAAAGCAGAAATCCAGCAATGCTGTCTTTCCTACTCCTCAAAACCAATTCCGTTGACAACTGGGAATGCTTCCAGCTGGAAAAAAATGCCAGAATGAAGTGGAGGACTCCTTGCCATCACTGTGTTTCTGGAGCACACCTCTACCTTTCTGTCCAACAGGGGGTTCTTCTTGGGAGATAATTGCCCAACATGAAAAAACACAACCAAAGCCAGAGGACCCATCTCCGCAACAAGACGATAAATAGAAAAGACATCTCTAGATGCAGACCCCAGAGCTCCAATTCACTATGTCCCACTAGTGGAAGTTATTTTTTAGGCTTTGTTTTTAAGGCCACTGGCTGCCTCCTCCCTTATGCTGCCCATTCTCCCTCTTGTCCTGTCTTCTTTCTCCTGCATTGCTTCCTTTCCTTGGTGGACCTTGCTGAGCTCTTTGATGTTTTGTTGTATATATATGTATGAAGACATAAACCTGTTAGAGAGTGTCGAAAGAAGGGCAACAAACAAGAGGGTCTCTTTTAAGAGGGGGATTGAGGTTTGTGGCAAGGTTTTGGTAGCAATTTAGGGGCTGCACTGTGCTGGACACAGCAACAGACGCACCATAAGCCAAAGTCAGACAATAAGCCAAGGTGTGTTCACGTGTGGTTTACTGTGGTTTACGTGTGGTTTACGTATAGAAGAAAGTTTTCGCCTATTGGTGAGTATACTGCAGATTTGCTGCATTGTTCTAAATGAAATAGCAAGATAAGTGATGGCATCGTAGGCTGGGAAAACATTTCTAGAGTATTAGCGCATTTTGAGCATCATTTTAACTGTTTATGCAAACATGAAGATTATTAAAATCGGTGTTTATTTATGTCTGTATGTAAACAGGTGATCATGTTGTATAGCATGCAGTAAATGGTTTGTGAATGCTGCTTGAAGAATGAAAAGAGTAAGTCAGCTCCACAAGGAATAAATGAATTTTGTTTACTTGTGCAATGCAGAGATTAGAATTAGACCAACAGCATGGAACCAAAGTCTTGCTCTGTGCCTTTTATCTGTAGGACAGTTCATGGAGGCTTCAGCAGCCCCATCTGTTTTCTAGCACTCTGAAATGTCCTCTGTGGTGCTGCACCCAGTTGAAAGCCTGCACTGATTGTGCTGAACTTTCCTAACAGGAGGCACGGGTCCTTCGTCGGACGCTGGCTGGGGATGTATGCTGCGATGCGGGCAGATGATGCTGGCCCAAGCACTGATCTGCAGACACTTAGGGAGAGGTGAGTGCTGGTCCTGAGGGAACTTCGGTATTGTCTGCAGACGCTTCTTCGTAAGTACTCCATTAAAAGCACAAACCCTGAATTTATTAGTGAGACTTTCTTTGATGCCCTGGTAACAGTTCCTAATGAATCAATTCATATTCAGCTGGATGAAATCATCCCAGCCTGAAGCAGAGGAATAGGCATAGAAGGAGAACAAATGGGGAATCCTGTCGCCATTATTTTATAAACCTTTTAGTGTAACACCCAAGTTGAGGCCAAGGGAAAACCTGCCACCGTGGGACAGTGCTCTTACCCTTCTCTTCACTACTCGCTTGTCAGCAGCACGAGGTCCAAACCCCCCTGGTGCAAGCTCTTAAGCATGCATGTCACATCCCAGGATGCTGCCAGTGGAGTGTTTGGACTTTCTGTATGGATCTTATGTTGTTATTTAATGGGTGCTTAGAAATCCAACAAGGTCTAAACACAGCCTGTACTTTTAAATAATCTTGGAAGCTCATAGATACTGGAATGGCTATCAACACGCAGCATGATCCATCAGAATATGTTTGCAGTTGATGTTTTTGTTTTGTTTTATTTTCCCTGTTTTTACAATCTAGCCTATGATGATAAAGGGCAGCTTGATGATAAATAACAAGCTTGGAATTCTAGGAGCTCTACACAAAATGTAAATATTCGAGATGAATTGAAATGTCTTTTAACATCTCATTATAAAGCTTTCTGCTGTCTAGACATTTGATCAGTGTAATGAAAACGTCACCATTTTTTATTCTATATCAATTTTTCCTTTCAGATTGGCAATGGGAAAAACACAAAAAACAACCAGAAGAATATCACAGAATCCTACGATGCTTTCTCAACAGGAAGGCTTGCTGTTAGTCAATCCACCAGATGGGTAAGAACAAACATAAACTTTCAGGTTTTTTCCACTGAAATTTCTACTGTGTTGAATCACTAATTTGCAGTATGTTAATTCATAATTTTAAAAAGTGGATGTGAAGACAAGGTGTATGCTTATACAAAAATAAAAAGGTATGCAGATTGGCGCAAAGACTAGTAGTACAGAAACATTCCCTGAGACCTAAATAAAGCCATGTACTAGAATCTAGCTCTTGATAAACTCTGTAAGCCTTGGGTACCAGAGTCAGTAATGTTAGAATAGACAGTCTTGTAGCTTATTGCTGTAATTTGTAATAAAGGGCACTAACATTTGTTAACTTGTAATTCTCATTGTAGTTTAGAAGCCTTTTGTTTATTAAAGAAACTGGCACTCCCTAAGTTTTGAAAAGAGCATAGATTGAGAAAATAATTGTTATTGGTAAATACAGATTGCAGTTACTCTAGAATGTTTGACAGTCACGATATTTACTGTATATTGTTCCCACATTCTTTATGGTCTCATTTTTCTTTGATTTTGTGTACGTGTGTCTTTTTTTCACTATGAAAACAGCACAGGTGGGTGTTGGAGAGGGGAAGTCAATTGGAGAATGGTTTGGACCAAATACAGTTGCTCAAGTACTAAAGTAAGTGAGATCATACCAGTCTCATTCAGAACGTACTCCCCTGGGGCAGCCAAGAGAAGGCCCAGGCAGAGTTTTGAAGGCTGCATCTCCCCCTGTCCCACAGTCAGGAATGTACTTGCCATCTATTTACAAGTGCAGCATGGAATGTCATGCCACAGCTCGGTGTGCAGGTACTGAGTTGGGAATGGGTGACCTCTAAATTTTAATAAAGGAAGAGCCTGAGGAGAAGAAACTGCAGGAAAGTCTCCTGCTATGCCGTCTGCATGCCCTCACCAGTCACACCACAGATGTATATTCCTTTCTGCACAGTGGCACAGCTCTGGCAGGTCGAGAGTGCCACCGTGTAGGTCGGAGTGGTGGTGTGAAACATCAGAGAGAAGCCATCTCGGCTGAGGAGGGAACTGAGCTGCAATCCCTCCCTTTCTGAGCAGCAGTTCTGCCAGCAAGGCTACTGGATAAAGATGGGCAGCTCCTCATAGTCTGGGAGCCACACTGAAAGGAACTGAGGCTGCTCAGTTCTCCAGGGGTACGTGGAGGTGTCTTACCTCAGGCAGGGGCTAGGCTACAGGTCCTGCGAGCTCAGCAGCAAGTCTTTGACACCCTGGAACAGGCACATGATCTGAAGAGGGAGGGGAGCTGAAGCATGCCCTGGACTCCAGATCTTTCATGGCCAAGTTTTTCATGGTGAAACGCTCACCCCCATTTCTTTCTGGCTTATTTGAAACAGCTAATTCTGCCAGTGCAGCTTAAGAGTGTAGCTCCCTTCCCCAAAGGTTTGGATTTTGCAGAAGTGGACATAAAACTGTGTGCTGCTGTCTCCCACTGAAGTTTTGGTGCCCCAAACCCTTAGCTGATTTAGCTTTTAACGCCCCATTTCTGCTGTGCACGCAGGCTCAGGCAGAAGTAATTCCACTGAATTCAGTGGAATTTCTTAAGCAAAAAGTAATCTGCAAAACTGGCATAGGATTTTTTTTCTTTTCCAGATGAGAAAAGACACAATTGGGCAAGAACCCATTGCAGAGACTGTCGAGTGCAATAAAAAGTAATAAACTTGATGTAGTTGGACTGTTACTGTCACTGCACTTAGCAGTAAGACAAAACAGTTTGCACATGGTGCAGCGCATATGTTTTTCCTGGTACCACTCAGTACCTATTTTTCTAAAGATATTAAACATTTAATGTTTAAAGTTTTCTTTTTCTTACATGGAGACTTTAAAAAATGCAGAAAGGATGTTTTTTCTTAAGAAAAAAAAATAAATAAAGGGTTCTGAGTGTAAAGCTACCCTTTTGATCCAACTAGTTTATATTAATTAGTACCTTAATGTTTTCTAGGAAGCTTGCTTTATTTGATGAATGGAATTCATTAGCAGTTTATGTATCTATGGGCAATACGGTGGTCATTGAAGACATCAGGAAGTGACACCTCATCAGTTTTCTGGTAACAGTTTCTGATTTGACTCCATTTGCCAGCATGTATCTAAACATGAACAAATACTTGGGGGGCCATGGCTTTGTCTTGCAAGGGTAAGAAGAGGGAAGAAGGACATACAAACTCAGTTGTGTTTTTTTGATCCCTGATGCCAACTTCGTGCTCACATCACTGGATGTGAAGAGCTCCTTGAAGAATTTCTACTGTCCTCATTTCTGCCATTTCATTTCTCTGGCGTTTTATAGGCAAAGCTTGACACTATTAATAACATTAATAGTACATGCCACTGCAGTCTTAAATTGTCATCCCCCAATCATTGATCTAACGTCTCACTTGGACGTGCCAGCACATACTGTCTGCTAGAATTACTTCTACTAAATAGCTGTAATTGCCATGCCCGGCTCGTTTTGTCTTGGGTGCCCTATAAAGATCCCAGGCAAACTAGCTTAATTCACTACTGAGAGGAAGATCTGCTTTGTGTTCCTCTGTGCGTTGACTGATTTCCAGTTTTATTCCCGCAGAAAAAATGTGCTGGTCCCCTCCTCAGAGCAGCAGCGCGTCCCACAGCAGTGCACATTTGCACAGAAGTGCTCTTGGCCGAAGCAAGAAGGCAGGAGGACTCTGCACAGGCTGGAAAGCCCTCTTGCTTATTATACCTCTACGACTAGGGATAAATCACATAAATCCCGTATATATTGATGCATTTAAAGTAAGGTTTTCTTTCAATTCATTGCTCGTTACTGTCAAATAAGTTTGGGTATCTGTGATGTCAGTAAAGAAATGAATGACAATTTCCTTTACTCCTTTTGAACTCCTAGGAATGCTTTAAGATGCCACAGTCTTTGGGAGCATTAGGAGGGAAACCAAATAATGCCTATTATTTCATAGGATTTTTAGGTAAGGAAAAAAGAAACTTATTCCAAATGTGCAGATGATCAAAAGAGAACATTTTTTGAAGGGGAAATAGTAAGGAGTCTAAGCGTGAACCTCTAGAAGTAAAGAAAGATGAGAATAGAATAAAATAAATGAAGAAGCATATCTAAAAGAGTTTAGAAACAGTATGAGATGATCCTTAACAGGAGCAGAAAGTTAACAGCAAAGCTAGGTGTAAAAATAAGTGATGACATCAACAAGAGCAGCATACTAAGAATAGCTGATAGCATTTGACAAGTGTATTGGTCAAATGTCACTTTTATTTTCTTGTATTTCAAAACTGTTTCTGATGGCAGTATCTTTTTCACCTTTTGCATACCTTCTGTTATTAAGTATTGCTCTAATTAATTTAAAATGCATTCCTTCAGATTTCACCCCACTTTGGGCCAAAATTTTGCAACCCTATTTTGTCCTTTTGTAAAACCTAACCTGTTTTAGTTAGGCTTTTTTGTTCCAATTTCTGAATGAATGCCTAATGGGATTACAGATTGCATCTGTGAACATCCTGTACCTTTTAATCTGTCAAATGTTAGTGTTTACAACACTTGAGATTTAAAAAAAAAAAAAAAAAAAGTACTGGATCTCACATGGAAAAATAAAAGTATGTGACAAAGATAGAACATAACCAACCAAAAAATTACAGTAATAGGTCACCAATAGGAAGTTATACTAAATACCCTGTGGGAAACGTTGTGGCTAAACCTTCCGATTCTCTTAAAGAATCCCTAGCTGGAAAGTCTAGATTATACTGTCTGCGATGGCAATCTAATTTCTATTTTACAGTTCTGGACCAAGTGCTTATTAATGTCACTTGCTTATTTTTAACATACGGCTTTTACCCATCCAGGCAATGAGCTGATCTATCTGGACCCTCACACCACTCAAAGCTTTGTAGATTCAGAAGAAAATGGCACGGTTGACGATGAGAGTTTCCACTGCCAGGAAGCCCCACATAGAATGAAGATCATGAATTTGGACCCTTCAGTAGCTTTAGTAAGTGTCAGGAAATCTGGAATGCATGTACTTTATCTCAAAGTAATGTCTCTCTACATTGGTAAGGGCAGCAATGCATCTCCTTGAACAGAACCAAGATCACAAAGCTGTCTTCTGTGATCAACACATAGTAGTTTGTACATAACTACATGGAGAATCTTAGGGCAAGTGGGGAGCTGTCTGTACTGTAGGGAGCTCGCTTTGTTTTCTTTACTGAGCAGCTTTTACTTCTTTCAAGAGGCATTATAATGGTCAGAGCAAGGAACTGAAACAGGTTTACGTGTTTATTCTATCACTACTTTATGTTTGGTCACCTCTAGACAAGTTACTTAAACTTACTTTCTATCATAAGTTAAAAATGTTTAAGTGGAATTATTGTATTTCACCCCAAAGTACAAATACAAATGTATTATTTGTAATTCACCCAAAATGTCATGGGGGTACTGTGGTATTTGAAAAAATTGGATCTGATCCCATGCCAGTATCCTGTGATTGGGTGATTGGCAGTAGTCACCAGTGGGATGTGTTTCTAAAGCTTTAAACAATCTGTAAAGATACCGGTTTCTGTCATTCATTGGTTGGTTAGGGTTAGGGTTAGGGTTAGGGTTAGGGTTAGGGGGTTAGGGGGGGTTAGGGTTAGGGGGGAACCAAGTGTGCGGGGTGCGGTTACCGGGGGGGAACCATTTGCGGGGCGCACCGGGGGTGGAACCAAAATGAGGGGGGAACCAAGTGTGCGGCGTTCGCTTGCCGGGGGGACGCATTAGCGGGGCGGGGGGACGCATTAGCGGGGCGGGATTCCCCGCCTTAGCGCGGCTGGGGGGGGTCTCTATGGGGCCGGGGGGGTTTTGGGGGGGTTGTGACCCTATGGGGTGCCCCCCCCAGAGCCCCAACCCGCGGCTGACCTAGCATTTTAGCGTGGCCGCCGTCCACCGGCAGCTTCATGCCCGTCTTCCGCTCCCAGTGGCCCGCGGGGCGCCCGGTGGCCCTACCGGCGTCACCAGCGGCCACCTTGGGGTCAACAGCGGCGGTTTTGGGGTCAACGGCAGCGGTTTTGGGGTTTCGGTCTGGGGGGTGCTGACATGCCCCCCCCCGCACCCCCCCAGGCATCCTGGCCCTGCAGCTGCCTCCGGGGAGGCTCGAGGCCGAGTCCTACAGGTGAGAACCAGTCCCCTCTGCCCCCTAAATGCGCCCCCAGCCCCCCAAATGCCCCCAGACCCCCCCCAAATTGACCCCCCCCAATTTATTCCCCCCCCCCAGCACCTGCCTCCACCTGGCCGAGATGCAGCGTCGGGTGCAGGAGGTGCTGCTGGTGGAGCGCGATCGGCTGCTGCGGGCACGGGTAGGACGGCGGGGGGGAAAAAATGGGGGGGGGGCACCAAGGGGGGGGGGGTCCATGGGGCTTGGGGGGAACCCAAGGGTGGGGGGGAACCAAAATGATGGGGGAACCAAGTGTGCGGGGTGCGGTTGCCGGGGGGACCCATTTGCGGGGCGCACCAGGGTGGGGGGAACCAAAATGAAGGGGGAACCAAGTGTGCGGGGTGCGGTTGCCGGGAGGACGCATTTGCAAGGCGCACAGGGGGGGAACCAAAATGAGGGGTTAACCAAGAGTGCGGGGTGCGGTTGCCCGGGGGACGCATTTGCGGGGCGCACCGGGGGGGGGTCCATTGGGCTTGGGGGGAAAACAAGGGGGGGGGCGGAACCAAAATGAGGGGGGAACCAAGTGGGGTTTTGGTTTAGGGTTAGGGTTCGTTAGGGTTAGGGCTAGGGTTATCGTTAGGGGGTTAGGGGTAGTGTTAGGGGGGTAGGATTAGGGGTTAGGGGTTAGGGTTAGGGGTAGTGTTAGGGTTTGGGGTTAGGGTTTGGGTTAGGGTTAGGGTTATGGTCAGGGCGTTAGGTTTAGGGTTAGGGTTAAGGTTAGCGTTAGGGTTAGGGATAGGGTTAGTCTTAGGGTTCATTAGGGTTAGGGTTAGGGCTTAGGGTTATGGTTAGGGGGTTAGGGTTCGGGTTCGGGGTTAGGGTTAGGTTTAGGGTTAGGGTTAGGCGGGTTAGGGTTAGGGTTAGGGTTCGGGTTAGGGTTCGGTTTAGGGTTAGGGTTTTGGGTTAGGGGTAGGGTTTGTTAGGGTTAGGGCTAGGGTTATGGTTAGGGGGTTAGGGTTCGGGTTCGGGGTTAGGGTTAGGTTTAAGGTTAGGGTTAGGGTTAGGGGTAGGGTTAGGATTAGGGTTAGGTTTTGGGTTAGTGTTAGGGTTAGGGTTAGAGGGTTAGGCTTAGTGTTAGGGGTAGGGTTAGGGTTAGGGTCAGGGTCAGAGTCAGAGTCTGGGTAAGCGTAGTGAGATCCTCTCCTGAGCCTATGTTATTTTCCAAAGATTGATTCACGGTTTTAAGGTTTCAGGGGTAGGGCACTAGGGTTGGGTTTCAGGGTAAGTATTCTCAGGGTTTATGTTTAGGATTTTAAGTTGTTTAGGTTTGGATTTTTAACGGTTAGTATTTTAGGGATTTGGGGGTTAAGGTTTTAAGTTTTTCAGGGTTACTGTGTTAGGGTTTTAGAGTTTATGGGTTGTAGTGTTGAAAGGTTTTTTAGGGTTAGGGTCTTAGGGTTTTCTTTTTGGTCAATTATTTAGGGTTAGGGTTTTAAAATTTTATTTTCATTTATTTATTTATTTTATTTTTTTTTCAGGTTAGGTTCTCCAGGGTTAGGGTTTGGAGTGTCCTAATTTTTTGGGTTAAGGTTTGGAGCATCTTAATTTTTTGCGTTAGGGTTTTGAGCATCTTAATATTTTGTGTTAGTGCTTTGAGCGTCTTATTTTTTTGGATTAGTGTTTGGAGCGTTTTTGGGTTTAGGTTTTTGGGTTTTTAGGTTTTAGTTTTTGGGTTTAGGTTTTGAGAGTCCTATTTTTTGGGCTTGGGATTTGAACGTCTTAATTTTGTGGGCTTGGGATTTGAACGTCTTAATTTATTGGGTGAGGAGTTTTAGGCATAGGTCTTCAGGTGTTTAGTGTGGTAAATATTTTGGGTTATGTCTGTAGGGGTTTCGAGGATTTTTAGGGTTAGGGCTTGAGGCTTTTTTGTAAAGGCGGTAAGGGCTAGGGTTACAGTGCGTGCTGGTAAATGTAATTCTTGAAAACTCGGCCCGTGATTGGCTGTTCCGGCTGTCCAAGGAATGCTGGTAAATATAGTTTTCCGGCACCAGGCTTCCGGGAGGCCATGTTGGGTGCCCAGAGCATGCCTGGAAATGCAGGGTTAGGGTTAGGGTTAGGGTTAGGGCACATTTTAGCGCGCCGCCGCCCAGACACATTTTAGCGCGGCGCCGCCCGGACACATTTAAGCACGGCGCCGCCTGGGCACATTTAAGCGCGGCGCCGCCCAGACACATTTTAGCGCGGCGCCGCCCGGACACATTGTACTTGTGGGGCTGGGAGGTTGTGGGGAACATCTGGAGAAGGTGCCTGTAGGGTTTGGGGGAGCACCTGCAGGGTTTGGGGTGGGATCTGTGGGGCTGGGGGGGGTCTCTATGGGGCCGGGGGGGTTTTGGGGGGGTTGTGACCCTATGGGGTGCCCCCCCCAAAGCCCCAACCCGCGGCTGACCTAGCATTTTAGCGTGGCCGCCGTCCACCGGCAGCTTCATGCCCGTCTTCCGCTCCCAGTGGCCCGCGGGGCGCCCGGTGGCCCTACCGGCGTCACCAGCGGCCACCTTGGGGTCAACAGCGGCGATTTTGGGGTCAACGGCAGCGGTTTTGGGGTTTCGGTCTGGGGGGTGCTGACATGCCCCCCCCCGCACCCCCCCAGGCATCCTGGCCCTGCAGCTGCCCCCGGGGAGGCTCGACGCCGAGTCCTACAGATGAGAACCATTCCCCTCCGCCCCCTAAATGCGCCCCCAGCCCCACAAATGCCCCCAGAACCCCCCAAATTGGCCCCCCCCAATTTATTCCCCCCCCCCCAGCGCCTGCCTCCACCTGGCCGAGATGCAGCGTCGGGTGCGGGAGGCACTGGCGGAACGCGAGCGGCTGCTGCGGGCACGGGTAGGATGGCGGGGGGTACAAAATTGTGGGGGGGCACCAAGGGGGGTGTGGTCCATGGGGCTTGGGGGGACCCCAAGGGTTGGGGGGAACCAAAATGAGGGGAAAACCAAGTGTGCGGGGTGCGGTTGCCGGGGGGACGCATTTGCGGGGCGCACCGGGGGGGGGAACCAAAATGAGGGGGGAACCAAGTGTGCGGGGTGCGGTTGCCGGGGGGACGCATTTGCAGGGCGCACCGGGGGAAGGAACCAAAATGAGGGGGGAACCAAGTGTGCGGGGTGCGGTTGCTGGGGGGACGCATTTGCGGGGAGCACTGAGGGGGGTCCATGGGGCTTGAGGGGAACCCAAGGGGGGGGGGGGGGGGGAACCAAAATGAGGGGGGAACCAAGTGTGCGGGGTGCGGTTGCCAGGGGGTTAGGGTTAGGGTTAGGGTTTTGGTTTAGGGTTAGGGTTCGTTAGGGTTCGGGCTAGGGTTATCATTAGGGGGTTAGGGGTAGTGTTAGGGGGGTAGGGTTAGGGGTTAGGGTTAGGGTTAGGGTTAGGGTTAGGGTTAGGGTTAGGGTTAGGGGTAGGGGTAGGGGTAGGGTTAGGGTTAGGGTTAGGGTTAGGGGTTAGGGTTAGGGTTAGGGTCAGGGTAAGGGTCAGAGTCAGGGTAAGCGTAGTGAGATCCTCTCCTGAGCCTATGTTATTTTCCAAAGATTGATTGACGCTTTTAAGGTTTCAGGGGTAGGGCACTAGGGTTGGGTTTCAGGGTAAGTATTCTCAGGGTTTATGTTTAGGATTTTAAGTTGTTTAGGTTTGGATTTTTAACGGTTAGTATTTTAGGGATTTGGGGGTTAAGGTTTTAAGTTTTTCAGGGTTACTGTGTTAGGGTTTTAGAGTTTATGGGTTGTAGTGTTGAAAGGTTTTTTAGGGTTAGGGTCTTAGGGTTTTCTTTTTGGTCAATTATTTAGGGTTAGGGTTTTAAAATTTTATTTTTATTTATTTATTTATTTATTTATTTATTTATTTATTTATTTATTTATTTATTTATTTTTTCTGGTTAGGTTCTCCAGGGTTAGGGTTTTGAGTGTCCTAATTTTTTGGGTTAGGGTTTGGAGCATCTTAATTTTTTGCGTTAGGGTTTTGAGCATCTTAATATTTTGTGTTAGTGCTTTGAGTGTCTTATTTTTTTGGATTAGTGTTTGGAGCGTTTTTGGGTTTAGGTTTTTGGGTTTTTAGGTTTTAGTTTTTGGGTTTAGGTTTTGAGAGTCCTATTTTTTGGGCTTGGGATTTGAACGTCTTAATTTTGTGGGCTTGGGATTTGAACGTCTTAATTTATTGGGTGAGGAGTTTTAGGCATAGGTCTTCAGGTGTTTAGTGTGGTAAATATTTTGGGTTATGTCTGTAGGGGTTTCGAGGATTTTTAGGGTTAGGGCTTGAGGCTTTTTTGTAAAGGCGGTAAGGGCTAGGGTTACAGTGCGTGCTGGTAAATGTAATTCTTGAAAACTCGGCCCGTGATTGGCTGTTCCGGCTGTCCAAGGAATGCTGGTAAATATAGTTTTCCGGCACCAGGCTTCCGGGAGGCCATGTTGGGTGCCCAGAGCATGCCTGGAAATGCAGGGTTAGGGTTAGGGTTAGGGTTAGGGCACATTTTAGCGCGCCGCCGCCCAGACACATTTTAGCGCGGCGCCGCCCGGACACATTTAAGCACGGCGCCGCCTGGGCACATTTAAGCGCGGCGCCGCCCAGACACATTTTAGCGCGGCGCCGCCCGGACACATTGTACTTGTGGGGCTGGGAGGTTGTGGGGAACATCTGGAGAAGGTGCCTGTAGGGTTTGGGGGAGCACCTGCAGGGTTTGGGGTGGGATCTGTGGGGCTGGGGGGGGTCTCTATGGCGCCGGGGGGGTTTTGGGGGGGTTGTGACCCTATGGGGTGCCCCCCCCAAAGCCCCAACCCGCGGCTGACCTAGCATTTTAGCGTGGCCGCCGTCCACCGGCAGCTTCATGCCCGTCTTCCGCTCCCAGTGGCCCGCGGGGCGCCCGGTGGCCCTACCGGCGTCACCAGCGGCCACCTTGGGGTCAACAGCGGCGATTTTGGGGTCAACGGCAGCGGTTTTGGGGTTTCGGTCTGGGGGGTGCTGACATGCCCCCCCCCGCACCCCCCCAGGCATCCTGGCCCTGCAGCTGCCCCCGGGGGGGCTCAACGCCGAGTCCTACAGATGAGAACCAGTCCCCTCCGCCCCCTAAATGCGCCCCCAGCCCCACAAATGCCCCCAGAACCCCCCAAATTGGCCCCCCCCAATTTATTCCCCCCCCCCCAGCGCCTGCCTCCACCTGGCCGAGATGCAGCGTCGGGTGCGGGAGGCACTGGCGGAACGCGAGCGGCTGCTGCGGGCACGGGTAGGACGGCGGGGGGTACAAAATTGTGGGGGGGCACCAAGGGTGGTGTGGTCCATGGGGCTTGGGGGGACCGCAAGGGTTGGGGGGAACCAAAATGAGGGGAAAACCAAGTGTGCGGGGTGCGGTTGCCGGGGGTACGCATTTGCGTTGCGCACCGGGGGGGGAACCAAAATGAGGGGGGAACCAAGTGTGCGGGGTGCGGTTGCCGGGGGGACACATTTGCAGGGCGCACCGGGGGAGGAACCAAAATGAGGGGGGAACCAAGTGTGCGGGGTGCGGTTGCCGGGGGGACGCATTTGCGGGGAGAACCGAGGGGGGTCCATGGGGCTTGAGGGGAACCCAAGGGGGGGGGGGGGGGGGAACCAAAATGAGGGGGGAACCAAGTGTGCGGGGTGCGGTTGCCAGGGGGTTAGGGTTAGGGTTAGGGTTAGGGTTAGGGTTAGGGTCAGGGTAAGGGTCAGAGTCAGGGTAAGCGTAGTGAGATCCTCTCCTGAGCCTATGTTATTTTCCAAAGATTGATTGACGCTTTTAAGGTTTCAGGGGTAGGGCACTAGGGTTGGGTTTCAGGGTAAGTATTCTCAGGGTTTATGTTTAGGATTTTAAGTTGTTTAGGTTTGGATTTTTAACGGTTAGTATTTTAGGGATTTGGGGGTTAAGGTTTTAAGTTTTTCAGGGTTACTGTGTTAGGGTTTTAGAGTTTATGGGTTGTAGTGTTGAAAGGTTTTTTAGGGTTAGGGTCTTAGGGTTTTCTTTTTGGTCAATTATTTAGGGTTAGGGTTTTAAAATTTTATTTTTATTTATTTATTTATTTATTTATTTATTTATTTTTTCATGTTAGGTTCTCCAGGGTTAGGGTTTGGAGTGTCCTAATTTTTTGGGTTAGGGTTTGGAGCATCTTAATTTTTTGCGTTAGGGTTTTGAGCATCTTAATATTTTGTGTTAGTGCTTTGAGTGTCTTATTTTTTTGGATTAGTGTTTGGAGCGTTTTTGGGTTTAGGTTTTTGGGTTTTTAGGTTTTAGTTTTTGGGTTTAGGTTTTGAGAGTCCTATTTTTTGGGCTTGGGATTTGAACGTCTTAATTTTGTGGGCTTGGGATTTGAACGTCTTAATTTATTGGGTGAGGAGTTTTAGGCATAGGTCTTCAGGTGTTTAGTGTGGTAAATATTTTGGGTTATGTCTGTAGGGGTTTCGAGGATTTTTAGGGTTAGGGCTTGAGGCTTTTTTGTAAAGGCGGTAAGGGCTAGGGTTACAGTGCGTGCTGGTAAATGTAATTCTTGAAAACTCGGCCCGTGATTGGCTGTTCCGGCTGTCCAAGGAATGCTGGTAAATATAGTTTTCCGGCACCAGGCTTCCGGGAGGCCATGTTGGGTGCCCAGAGCATGCCTGGAAATGCAGGGTTAGGGTTAGGGTTAGGGTTAGGGCACATTTTAGCGCGCCGCCGCCCAGACACATTTTAGCGCGGCGCCGCCCGGACACATTTAAGCACGGCGCCGCCTGGGCACATTTAAGCGCGGCGCCGCCCAGACACATTTTAGCGCGGCGCCGCCCGGACACATTGTACTTGTGGGGCTGGGAGGTTGTGGGGAACATCTGGAGAAGGTGCCTGTAGGGTTTGGGGGAGCACCTGCAGGGTTTGGGGTGGGATCTGTGGGGCTGGGGGGGGTCTCTATGGCGCCGGGGGGGTTTTGGGGGGGTTGTGACCCTATGGGGTGCCCCCCCCAAAGCCCCAACCCGCGGCTGACCTAGCATTTTAGCGTGGCCGCCGTCCACCGGCAGCTTCATGCCCGTCTTCCGCTCCCAGTGGCCCGCGGGGCGCCCGGTGGCCCTACCGGCGTCACCAGCGGCCACCTTGGGGTCAACAGCGGCGATTTTGGGGTCAACGGCAGCGGTTTTGGGGTTTCGGTCTGGGGGGTGCTGACATGCCCCCCCCCGCACCCCCCCAGGCATCCTGGCCCTGCAGCTGCCCCCGGGGGGGCTCGACGCCGAGTCCTACAGATGAGAACCAGTCCCCTCCGCCCCCTAAATGCGCCCCCAGCCCCACAAATGCCCCCAGAACCCCCCAAATTGCCCCCCCCCAATTTATTCCTCCCCCCCAGCGCCTGCCTCCACCTGGCCGAGATGCAGCGTCGGGTGCGGGAGGCACTGGCGGAACGCGAGCGGCTGCTGCGGGCACGGGTAGGACGGCGGGGGGTACAAAATTGTGGGGGGGCACCAAGGGGGGTGTGGTCCATGGGGCTTGGGGGGACCCCAAGGGTTGGGGGGAATCAAAATGAGGGGAAAACCAAGTGTGCGGGGTGCGGTTGCCGGGGGGACGCATTTGCGGGGCGCACCGGGGGGGGAACCAAAATGAGGGGGGAACCAAGTGTGCGGGGTGCGGTTGCCGGGGGGACGCATTTGCGGGGCGCACCGGGGGGGGAACCAAAATGAGGGGGGAACCAAGTGTGCGGGGTGCGGTTGCCGGGGGGACGCATTTGCAGGGCGCACCGGGGGGGAACCAAAATGAGGGGGGAACCAAGTGTGCGGGGTGTGGTTGCCGGGGGGACGCATTTGCGGGGAGAACCGAGGGGGGTCCATGGGGCTTGAGGGGAACCCAAGGGGGGGGGGGGGGGGGAACCAAAATGAGGGGAAAACCAAGTGTGCGGGGTGCGGTTGCCAGGGGGTTAGGGTTAGGGTTAGGGTTAGGGTTAGGGTTAGGGTCAGGGTAAGGGTCAGAGTCAGGGTAAGCGTAGTGAGATCCTCTCCTGAGCCTATGTTATTTTCCAAAGATTGATTGACGCTTTTAAGGTTTCAGGGGTAGGGCACTAGGGTTGGGTTTCAGGGTAAGTATTCTCAGGGTTTATGTTTAGGATTTTAAGTTGTTTAGGTTTGGATTTTTAACGGTTAGTATTTTAGGGATTTGGGGGTTAAGGTTTTAAGTTTTTCAGGGTTACTGTGTTAGGGTTTTAGAGTTTATGGGTTGTAGTGTTGAAAGGTTTTTTAGGGTTAGGGTCTTAGGGTTTTCTTTTTGGTCAATTATTTAGGGTTAGGGTTTTAAAATTTTATTTTTATTTATTTATTTATTTATTTATTTATTTATTTTCTCATGTTAGGTTCTCCAGGGTTAGGGTTTGGAGTGTCCTAATTTTTTGGGTTAGGGTTTGGAGCATCTTAATTTTTTGCGTTAGGGTTTTGAGCATCTTAATATTTTGTGTTAGTGCTTTGAGTGTCTTATTTTTTTGGATTAGTGTTTGGAGCGTTTTTGGGTTTAGGTTTTTGGGTTTTTAGGTTTTAGTTTTTGGGTTTAGGTTTTGAGAGTCCTATTTTTTGGGCTTGGGATTTGAACGTCTTAATTTTGTGGGCTTGGGATTTGAACGTCTTAATTTATTGGGTGAGGAGTTTTAGGCATAGGTCTTCAGGTGTTTAGTGTGGTAAATATTTTGGGTTATGTCTGTAGGGGTTTCGAGGATTTTTAGGGTTAGGGCTTGAGGCTTTTTTGTAAAGGCGGTAAGGGCTAGGGTTACAGTGCGTGCTGGTAAATGTAATTCTTGAAAACTCGGCCCGTGATTGGCTGTTCCGGCTGTCCAAGGAATGCTGGTAAATATAGTTTTCCGGCACCAGGCTTCCGGGAGGCCATGTTGGGTGCCCAGAGCATGCCTGGAAATGCAGGGTTAGGGTTAGGGTTAGGGCACATTTTAGTGCGCCGCCGCCCAGACACATTTTAGCACGGCGCCGCCCGGACACATTTAAGCACGGCGCCGCCTGGGCACATTTAAGCGCGGCGCCGCCCAGACACATTTTAGCGCGGCGCCGCCCGGACACATTGTACTTGTGGGGCTGGGAGGTTGTGGGGAACATCTGGAGAAGGTGCCTGTAGGGTTTGGGGGAGCACCTGCAGGGTTTGGGGTGGGATCTGTGGGGCTGGGGGGGGTCTCTATGGGGCCGGGGGGGTTTTGGGGGGGTTGTGACCCTATGGGGTGCCCCCCCCAAAGCCCCAACCCGCGGCTGACCTAGCATTTTAGCGTGGCCGCCGTCCACCGGCAGCTTCATGCCCGTCTTCCGCTCCCAGTGGCCCGCGGGGCGCCCGGTGGCCCTACCGGCGTCACCAGCGGCCACCTTGGGGTCAACAGCGGCGATTTTGGGGTCAACGGCAGCGGTTTTGGGGTTTCGGTCTGGGGGGTGCTGACATGCCCCCCCCCGCACCCCCCCAGGCATCCTGGCCCTGCAGCTGCCCCCGGGGGGGCTCAACGTCGAGTCCTACAGATGAGAACCAGTCCCCTCCGCCCCCTAAATGCGCCCCCAGCCCCACAAATGCCCCCAGAACCCCCCAAATTCCCCCCCCCCCAATTTATTCCCCCCCCCCCAGCGCCTGCCTCCACCTGGCCGAGATGCAGCGTCGGGTGCGGGAGGCACTGGCGGAACGCGAGCGGCTGCTGCGGGCACGGGTAGGACGGCGGGGGGTACAAAATTGTGGGGGGGCACCAAGGGGGGTGTGGTCCATGGGGCTTGGGGGGACCGCAAGGGTTGGGGGGAACCAAAATGAGGGGAAAACCAAGTGTGCGGGGTGCGGTTGCCGGGGGGACGCATTTGCGGGGCGCACCGGGAGGGGGAACCAAAATGAGGGGGGAACCAAGTGTGCGGAGTGCGGTTGCCGGGGGGACGCATTTGCGGGGCGCACCGGGGGGGGAACCAAAATGAGGGGGGAACCAAGTGTGCGGGGTGCGGTTGCCGGCGGGACGCATTTGCGGGGAGCACCGAGGGGGGTCCATGGGTCTTGAGGGGAACCCAAGGGAAGGGGGGGGGGGGAACCATAATGAGGGGGGAACCAAGTGTGCGGGGTGCGGTTGCCAGGGGCTTAGGGTTAGGGTTAGGGTTTTGGTTTAGGGTTAGGGTTCGTTAGGGTTAGGGCTAGGGTTATCAATAGGGGGTTAGGGGTAGTGTTAGGGGGGTAGGGTTAGGGGTTAGGGTTAGGGTTAGGGTTAGGGTTAGGGGTTAGGGTTAGGGTTAGGGTTAGGGTTAGGGTTAGGGGTAGGGGTAGGGGTAGGGGTAGGGTTAGGGTTAGGGTTAGGGGTTAGGGTTAGGGTTAGGGTCAGGGTAAGGGTCAGAGTCAGGGTAAGCGTAGTGAGATCCTCTCCTGAGCCTATGTTATTTTCCAAAGATTGATTGACGCTTTTAAGGTTTCAGGGGTAGGGCACTAGGGTTGGGTTTCAGGGTAAGTATTCTCAGGGTTTATGTTTAGGATTTTAAGTTGTTTAGGTTTGGATTTTTAACGGTTAGTATTTTAGGGATTTGGGGGTTAAGGTTTTAAGTTTTTCAGGGTTACTGTGTTAGGGTTTTAGAGTTTATGGGTTGTAGTGTTGAAAGGTTTTTTAGGGTTAGGGTCTTAGGGTTTTCTTTTTGGTCAATTATTTAGGGTTAGGGTTTTAAAATTTTATTTTTATTTATTTATTTATTTATTTATTTATTTATTTATTTATTTTTTCATGTTAGGTTCTCCAGGGTTAGGGTTTGGAGTGTCCTAATTGTTTGGGTTAGGGTTTGGAGCATCTTAATTTTTTGCGTTAGGGTTTTGAGCATCTTAATATTTTGTGTTAGTGCTTTGAGTGTCTTATTTTTTTGGATTAGTGTTTGGAGCGTTTTTGGGTTTAGGTTTTTGGGTTTTTAGGTTTTAGTTTTTGGGTTTAGGTTTTGAGAGTCCTATTTTTTGGGCTTGGGATTTGAACGTCTTAATTTTGTGGGCTTGGGATTTGAACGTCTTAATTTATTGGGTGAGGAGTTTTAGGCATAGGTCTTCAGGTGTTTAGTGTGGTAAATATTTTGGGTTATGTCTGTAGGGGTTTCGAGGATTTTTAGGGTTAGGGCTTGAGGCTTTTTTGTAAAGGCGGTAAGGGCTAGGGTTACAGTGCGTGCTGGTAAATGTAATTCTTGAAAACTCGGCCCGTGATTGGCTGTTCCGGCTGTCCAAGGAATGCTGGTAAATATAGTTTTCCGGCACCAGGCTTCCGGGAGGCCATGTTGGGTGCCCAGAGCATGCCTGGAAATGCAGGGTTAGGGTTAGGGTTAGGGTTAGGGCACATTTTAGCGCGCCGCCGCCCAGACACATTTTAGCGCGGCGCCGCCCGGACACATTTAAGCACGGCGCCGCCTGGGCACATTTAAGCGCGGCGCCGCCCAGACACATTTTAGCGCGGCGCCGCCCGGACACATTGTACTTGTGGGGCTGGGAGGTTGTGGGGAACATCTGGAGAAGGTGCCTGTAGGGTTTGGGGGAGCACCTGCAGGGTTTGGGGTGGGATCTGTGGGGCTGGGGGGGGTCTCTATGGGGCCGGGGGGGTTTTGGGGGGGTTGTGACCCTATGGGGTGCCCCCCCCAAAGCCCCAACCCGCGGCTGACCTAGCATTTTAGCGTGGCTGCCGTCCACCGGCAGCTTCATGCCCGTCTTCCGCTCCCAGTGGCCCGCGGGGCGCCCGGTGGCCCTACCGGCGTCACCAGCGGCCACCTTGGGGTCAACAGCGGCGATTTTGGGGTCAACGGCAGCGGTTTTGGGGTTTCGGTCTGGGGGGTGCTGACATGCCCCCCCCCGCACCCCCCCAGGCATCCTGGCCCTGCAGCTGCCCCCGGGGGGGCTCAACGTCGAGTCCTACAGATGAGAACCTGTCCCCTCCGCCCCCTAAATGCGCCCCCAGCCCCACAAATGCCCCCAGAACCCCCCAAATTTCCCCCCCCCAATTTATTCCCCCCCCCCCCAGCGCCTGCCTCCACCTGGCCGAGATGCAGCGTCGGGTGCGGGAGGCACTGGCGGAACGCGAGCGGCTGCTGCGGGCACGGGTAGGACGGCGGGGGGTACAAAATTGTGGGGGGGCACCAAGGGGGGTGTGGTCCATGGGGCTTGGGGGGACCGCAAGGGTTGGGGGGAACCAAAATGAGGGGAAAACCAAGTGTGCGGGGTGCGGTTGCCGGGGGGACGCATTTGTGGGGCGCACCGGGGGGGGAACCAAAATGAGGGGGGAACCAAGTGTGCGGGGTGCGGTTGCCGGGGGGACGCATTTGCGGGGCGCACCGGGAGGGGGAACCAAAATGAGGGGGGAACCAAGTGTGCGGGGTGCGGTTGCCGGGGGGACGCATTTGCGGGGCGCACCGGGGGGGAACCAAAATGAGGGGGGAACCAAGTGTGCGGGGTGCGGTTGCCGGGGGGACGCATTTGCGGGGAGCACCGAGGGGGGTCCATGGGTCTTGAGGGGAACCCAAGGGGGGGGGGGGGGAACCATAATGAGGGGGGAACCAAGTGTGCGGGGTGCGGTTGCCAGGGGGTTAGGGTTAGGGTTAGGGTTTTGGTTTAGGGTTAGGGTTCGTTAGGGTTAGGGCTAGGGTTATCATTAGGGGGTTAGGGGTAGTGTTAGGGGGGTAGGGTTAGGGGTTAGGGTTAGGGTTAGGGTTAGGGGTTAGGGTTAGGGTTAGGGTTAGGGTTAGGGGTAGGGGTAGGGGTAGGGTTAGGGTTAGGGTTAGGGTTAGGGGTTAGGGTTAGGGTTAGGGTCAGGGTAAGGGTCAGAGTCAGGGTAAGCGTAGTGAGATCCTCTCCTGAGCCTATGTTATTTTCCAAAGATTGATTGACGCTTTTAAGGTTTCAGGGGTAGGGCACTAGGGTTGGGTTTCAGGGTAAGTATTCTCAGGGTTTATGTTTAGGATTTTAAGTTGTTTAGGTTTGGATTTTTAACGGTTAGTATTTTAGGGATTTGGGGGTTAAGGTTTTAAGTTTTTCAGGGTTACTGTGTTAGGGTTTTAGAGTTTATGGGTTGTAGTGTTGAAAGGTTTTTTAGGGTTAGGGTCCTAGGGTTTTCTTTTTGGTCAATTATTTAGGGTTAGGGTTTTAAAATTTTATTTTTATTTATTTATTTATTTATTTATTTATTTATTTATTTTTTCATGTTAGGTTCTCCAGGGTTAGGGTTTGGAGTGTCCTAATTGTTTGGGTTAGGGTTTGGAGCATCTTAATTTTTTGCGTTAGGGTTTTGAGCATCTTAATATTTTGTGTTAGTGCTTTGAGTGTCTTATTTTTTTGGATTAGTGTTTGGAGCGTTTTTGGGTTTAGGTTTTTGGGTTTTTAGGTTTTAGTTTTTGGGTTTAGGTTTTGAGAGTCCTATTTTTTGGGCTTGGGATTTGAACGTCTTAATTTTGTGGGCTTGGGATTTGAACGTCTTAATTTATTGGGTGAGGAGTTTTAGGCATAGGTCTTCAGGTGTTTAGTGTGGTAAATATTTTGGGTTATGTCTGTAGGGGTTTCGAGGATTTTTAGGGTTAGGGCTTGAGGCTTTTTTGTAAAGGCGGTAAGGGCTAGGGTTACAGTGCGTGCTGGTAAATGTAATTCTTGAAAACTCGGCCCGTGATTGGCTGTTCCGGCTGTCCAAGGAATGCTGGTAAATATAGTTTTCCGGCACCAGGCTTCCGGGAGGCCATGTTGGGTGCCCAGAGCATGCCTGGAAATGCAGGGTTAGGGTTAGGGTTAGGGTTAGGGCACATTTTAGCGCGCCGCCGCCCAGACACATTTTAGCGCGGCGCCGCCCGGACACATTTAAGCACGGCGCCGCCTGGGCACATTTAAGCGCGGCGCCGCCCAGACACATTTTAGCGCGGCGCCGCCCGGACACATTGTACTTGTGGGGCTGGGAGGTTGTGGGGAACATCTGGAGAAGGTGCCTGTAGGATTTGGGGGAGCACCTGCAGGGTTTGGGGTGGGATCTGTGGGGCTGGGGGGGGTCTCTATGGGGCCGGGGGGGTTTTGGGGGGGTTGTGACCCTATGGGGTGCCCCCCCCAAAGCCCCAACCCGCGGCTGACCTAGCATTTTAGCGTGGCCGCCGTCCACCGGCAGCTTCATGCCCGTCTTCCGCTCCCAGTGGCCCGCGGGGCGCCCGGTGGCCCTACCGGCGTCACCAGCGGCCACCTTGGGGTCAACAGCGGCGATTTTGGGGTCAACGGCAGCGGTTTTGGGGTTTCGGTCTGGGGGGTGCTGACATGCCCCCCCCCGCACCCCCCCAGGCATCCTGGCCCTGCAGCTGCCCCCGGGGGGGCTCAACGCCGAGTCCTACAGATGAGAACCAGTCCCCTCCGCCCCCTAAATGCGCCCCCAGCCCCACAAATGCCCCCAGAACCCCCCAAATTGCCCCCCCCCAATTTATTCCCCCCCCCCAGCGCCTGCCTCCACCTGGCCGAGATGCAGCGTCGGGTGCGGGAGGCACTGGCGGAACGCGAGCAGCTGCTGCGGGCACGGGTAGGACGGCGAGGGGTACAAAATTGTGGGGGGGCACCAAGGGTGGTGTGGTCCATGGGGCTTGGGGGGACCGCAAGGGTTGGGGGGAACCAAAATGAGGGGAAAACCAAGTGTGCGGGGTGCGGTTGCCGGGGGGACGCATTTGCGGGGCGCACCGGGGGGGGAACCAAAATGAGGGGGGAACCAAGTGTGCGGGGTGCGGTTGCCGGGGGGACGCATTTGCGGGGCGCACCGGGGGGGGGAACCAAAATGAGGGGGGAACCAAGTGTGCGGGGTGCGGTTGCCGGGGGGACACATTTGCAGGGCGCACCGGGGGAGGAACCAAAATGAGGGGGGAACCAAGTGTGCGGGGTGTGGTTGCCGGGGGGACGCATTTGCGGGGAGCACCGAGGGGGGTCCATGGGGCTTGAGGGGAACCCAAGGGGGGGGGGGGGGGGGGAACCAAAATGAGGGGGGAACCAAGTGTGCGGGGTGCGGTTGCCAGGGGGTTAGGGTTAGGGTTAGGGTTAGGGTTAGGGTTAGGGTTAGGGTCAGGGTAAGGGTCAGAGTCAGGGTAAGCGTAGTGAGATCCTCTCCTGAGCCTATGTTATTTTCCAAAGATTGATTGACGCTTTTAAGGTTTCAGGGGTAGGGCACTAGGGTTGGGTTTCAGGGTAAGTATTCTCAGGGTTTATGTTTAGGATTTTAAGTTGTTTAGGTTTGGATTTTTAACGGTTAGTATTTTAGGGATTTGGGGGTTAAGGTTTTAAGTTTTTCAGGGTTACTGTGTTAGGGTTTTAGAGTTTATGGGTTGTAGTGTTGAAAGGTTTTTTAGGGTTAGGGTCTTAGGGTTTTCTTTTTGGTCAATTATTTAGGGTTAGGGTTTTAAAATTTTATTTTTATTTATTTATTTATTTATTTATTTATTTATTTTTTCTGGTTAGGTTCTCCAGGGTTAGGGTTTTGAGTGTCCTAATTTTTTGGGTTAGGGTTTGGAGCATCTTAATATTTTGTGTTAGTGCTTTGAGTGTCTTATTTTTTTGGATTAGTGTTTGGAGCGTTTTTGGGTTTAGGTTTTTGGGTTTTTAGGTTTTAGTTTTTGGGTTTAGGTTTTGAGAGTCCTATTTTTTGGGCTTGGGATTTGAACGTCTTAATTTTGTGGGCTTGGGATTTGAACGTCTTAATTTATTGGGTGAGGAGTTTTAGGCATAGGTCTTCAGGTGTTTAGTGTGGTAAATATTTTGGGTTATGTCTGTAGGGGTTTCGAGGATTTTTAGGGTTAGGGCTTGAGGCTTTTTTGTAAAGGCGGTAAGGGCTAGGGTTACAGTGCGTGCTGGTAAATGTAATTCTTGAAAACTCGGCCCGTGATTGGCTGTTCCGGCTGTCCAAGGAATGCTGGTAAATATAGTTTTCCGGCACCAGGCTTCCGGGAGGCCATGTTGGGTGCCCAGAGCATGCCTGGAAATGCAGGGTTAGGGTTAGGGTTAGGGTTAGGGCACATTTTAGTGCGCCGCCGCCCAGACACATTTTAGCGCGGCGCCGCCCGGACACATTTAAGCACGGCGCCGCCTGGGCACATTTAAGCGCGGCGCCGCCCAGACACATTTTAGCGCGGCGCCGCCCGGACACATTGTACTTGTGGGGCTGGGAGGTTGTGGGGAACATCTGGAGAAGGTGCCTGTAGGGTTTGGGGGAGCACCTGCAGGGTTTGGGGTGGGATCTGTGGGGCTGGGGGGGGTCTCTATGGGGCCGGAGGGGTTTTGGGGGGGTTGTGACCCTTTGGGGTGCCCCCCCCAAAGCCCCAACCCGCGGCTGACCTAGCATTTTAGCGTGGCCGCCGTCCACCGGCAGCTTCATGCCCGTCTTCCGCTCCCAGTGGCCCGCGGGGCGCCCGGTGGCCCTACCGGCGTCACCAGCGGCCACCTTGGGGTCAACAGCGGCGATTTTGGGGTCAACGGCAGCGGTTTTGGGGTTTCGGTCTGGGGGGTGCTGACATGCCCCCCCCGCACCCCCCCAGGCATCCTGGCCCTGCAGCTGCCCCCGGGGGGGCTCGACGCCGAGTCCTACAGATGAGAACCAGTCCCCTCCGCCCCCTAAATGCGCCCCCAGCCCCACAAATGCCCCCAGAACCCCCCAAATTGCCCCCCCCCAATTTATTCCTCCCCCCCAGCGCCTGCCTCCACCTGGCCGAGATGCAGCGTCGGGTGCGGGAGGCACTGGCGGAACGCGAGCGGCTGCTGCGGGCACGGGTAGGACGGCGGGGGGTACAAAATTGTGGGGGGGCACCAAGGGGGGTGTGGTCCATGGGGCTTGGGGGGACCCCAAGGGTTGGGGGGAATCAAAATGAGGGGAAAACCAAGTGTGCGGGGTGCGGTTGCCGGGGGGACGCATTTGCGGGGCGCACCGGGGGGGGAACCAAAATGAGGGGGGAACCAAGTGTGCGGGGTGCGGTTGCCGGGGGGACGCATTTGCGGGGCGCACCGGGAGGGGAACCAAAATGAGGGGGGAACCAAGTGTGCGGGGTGCGGTTGCCGGGGGGACGCATTTGCAGGGCGCACCGGGGGGGAACCAAAATGAGGGGGGAACCAAGTGTGCGGGGTGTGGTTGCCGGGGGGACGCATTTGCGGGGAGCACCGAGGGGGGTCCATGGGGCTTGAGGGGAACCCACGGGGGGGGCCTGGGGGGGGGGGGCGGATCCAAAATGAGGGGGGAACCAAGTGTGCGGGGTGCGGTTGCCAGGGGGTTAGGGTTAGGGTTAGGGTTTTGGTTTAGGGTTAGGGTTCGTTAGGGTTAGGGCTAGGGTTATCATTAGGGGGTTAGGGGTAGTGTTAGGGGGGTAGGGTTAGGGGTTAGGGTTAGGGTTAGGGTAAGGGTTAGGGTTAGGGTTAGGGGTAGGGGTAGGGGTAGGGTTAGGGTTAGGGTTAGGGTTAGGGGTTAGGGTTAGGGTTAGGGTCAGGGTAAGGGTCAGAGTCAGGGTAAGCGTAGTGAGATCCTCTCCTGAGCCTATGTTATTTTCCAAAGATCGATTGACGCTTTTAAGGTTTCAGGGGTAGGGCACTAGGGTTGGGTTTCAGGGTAAGTATTCTCAGGGTTTATGTTTAGGATTTTAAGTTGTTTAGGTTTGGATTTTTAACGGTTAGTATTTTAGGGATTTGGGGGTTAAGGTTTTAAGTTTTTCAGGGTTACTGTGTTAGGGTTTTAGAGTTTATGGGTTGTAGTGTTGAAAGGTTTTTTAGGGTTAGGGTCTTAGGGATTTCTTTTTGGTCAATTATTTAGGGTTAGGGTTTTAAAATTTTATTTTTATTTATTTATTTATTTATTTATTTATTTTTTCTGGTTAGGTTCTCCAGGGTTAGGGTTTGGAGTGTCCTAATTTTTTGGGTTAGGGTTTGGAGCATCTTAATTTTTTGCGTTAGGGTTTTGAGCATCTTAATATTTTGTGTTAGTGCTTTGAGTGTCTTATTTTTTTGGATTAGTGTTTGGAGCGTTTTTGGGTTTAGGTTTTTGGGTTTTTAGGTTTTAGTTTTTGGGTTTAGGTTTTGAGAGTCCTATTTTTTGGGCTTGGGATTTGAACGTCTTAATTTTGTGGGCTTGGGATTTGAACGTCTTAATTTATTGGGTGAGGAGTTTTAGGCATAGGTCTTCAGGTGTTTAGTGTGGTAAATATTTTGGGTTATGTCTGTAGGGGTTTCGAGGATTTTTAGGGTTAGGGCTTGAGGCTTTTTTGTAAAGGCGGTAAGGGCTAGGGTTACAGTGCGTGCTGGTAAATGTAATTCTTGAAAACTCGGCCCGTGATTGGCTGTTCCGGCTGTCCAAGGAATGCTGGTAAATATAGTTTTCCGGCACCAGGCTTCCGGGAGGCCATGTTGGGTGCCCAGAGCATGCCTGGAAATGCAGGGTTAGGGTTAGGGTTAGGGTTAGGGCACATTTTAGCGCGCCGCCGCCCAGACACATTTTAGCGCGGCGCCGCCCGGACACATTTAAGCACGGCGCCGCCTGGGCACATTGTACTTGTGGGGCTGGGAGGTTGTGGGGAACATCTGGAGAAGGTGCCTGTAGGGTTTGGGGGAGCACCTGCAGGGTTTGGGGTGGGATCTGTGGGGCTGGGGGGGGTCTCTATGGGGCCGGAGGGGTTTTGGAGGGGTTGTGACCCTATGGGGTGCCCCCCCCAAAGCCCCAACCCGCGGCTGACCTAGCATTTTAGCGTGGCCGCCGTCCACCGGCAGCTTCATGCCCGTCTTCCGCTCCCAGTGGCCCGCGGGGCGCCCGGTGGCCCTACCGGCGTCACCAGCGGCCACCTTGGGGTCAACAGCGGCGATTTTGGGGTCAACGGCAGCGGTTTTGGGGTTTCGGTCTGGGGGGTGCTGACATGCCCCCCCCGCACCCCCCCAGGCATCCTGGCCCTGCAGCTGCCCCCGGGGGGGCTCGACGCCGAGTCCTACAGATGAGAACCTGTCCCCTCCGCCCCCTAAATGCGCCCCCAGCCCCACAAATGCCCCCAGAACCCCCCAAATTGCCCCCCCCCAATTTATTCCTCCCCCCCAGCGCCTGCCTCCACCTGGCCGAGATGCAGCGTCGGGTGCGGGAGGCACTGGCGGAACGCGAGCGGCTGCTGCGGGCACGGGTAGGACGGCGGGGGGTACAAAATTGTGGGGGGGCACCAAGGGGGGTGTGGTCCATGGGGCTTGGGGGGACCCCAAGGGTTGGGGGGAATCAAAATGAGGGGAAAACCAAGTGTGCGGGGTGCGGTTGCCGGGGGGACGCATTTGCGGGGCGCACCGGGGGGGGAACCAAAATGAGGGGGGAACCAAGTGTGCGGGGTGCGGTTGCCGGGGGGACGCATTTGCGGGCCGCACCGGGGGGGGGACCAAAATGAGGGGGGAACCAAGTGTGCGGGGTGCGGTTGCCGGGGGGACGCATTTGCAGGGCGCACCGGGGGGAACCAAAATGAGGGGGGAACCAAGTGTGCGGGGTGTGGTTGTCGGGGGGACGCATTTGCGGAGCGCACCGGGGGGGGAACCAAAATGAGGGGGGAACCAAGTGTGCGGGGTGCGGTTGCTGGGGGGACGCATTTGCGGGGAGCACCGAGGGGGGTCCATGGGGCTTGAGGGGAACCCACGGGGGGGGGGGGGGGGGGGGGGATCCAAAATGAGGGGGGAACCAAGTGTGCGGGGTGCGGTTGCCAGGGGGTTAGGGTTAGGGTTAGGGTTTTGGTTTAGGGTTAGGGTTCGTTAGGGTTAGGGCTAGGGTTATCATTAGGGGGTTAGGGGTAGTGTTAGGGGGGTAGGGTTAGGGGTTAGGGTTAGGGTTAGGGTTAGGGTTAGGGGTTAGGGTTAGGGTTAGGGTTAGGGTTAGGGTTAGGTGTAGGGGTAGGGTTAGGGTTAGGGTTAGGGTTAGGGTTAGGGGTTAGGGTTAGGGTTAGGGTCAGGGTAAGGGTCAGAGTCAGGGTAAGCGTAGTGAGATCCTCTCCTGAGCCTATGTTATTTTCCAAAGATTGATTGACGCTTTTAAGGTTTCAGGGGTAGGGCACTAGGGTTGGGTTTCAGGGTAAGTATTCTCAGGGTTTATGTTTAGGATTTTAAGTTGTTTAGGTTTGGATTTTTAACGGTTAGTATTTTAGGGATTTGGGGGTTAAGGTTTTAAGTTTTTCAGGGTTACTGTGTTAGGGTTTTAGAGTTTATGGGTTGTAGTGTTGAAAGGTTTTTTAGGGTTAGGGTCTTAGGGTTTTCTTTTTGGTCAATTATTTAGGGTTAGGGTTTTAAAATTTTATTTTTATTTATTTATTTATTTATTTATTTATTTTTTCATGTTAGGTTCTCCAGGGTTAGGGTTTGGAGTGTCCTAATTTTTTGGGTTAGGGTTTGGAGCATCTTAATTTTTTGCGTTAGGGTTTTGAGCATCTTAATATTTTGTGTTAGTGCTTTGAGTGTCTTATTTTTTTGGATTAGTGTTTGGAGCGTTTTTGGGTTTAGGTTTTTGGGTTTTTAGGTTTTAGTTTTTGGGTTTAGGTTTTGAGAGTCCTATTTTTTGGGCTTGGGATTTGAACGTCTTAATTTTGTGGGCTTGGGATTTGAACGTCTTAATTTATTGGGTGAGGAGTTTTAGGCATAGGTCTTCAGGTGTTTAGTGTGGTAAATATTTTGGGTTATGTCTGTAGGGGTTTCGAGGATTTTTAGGGTTAGGGCTTGAGGCTTTTTTGTAAAGGCGGTAAGGGCTAGGGTTACAGTGCGTGCTGGTAAATGTAATTCTTGAAAACTCGGCCCGTGATTGGCTGTTCCGGCTGTCCAAGGAATGCTGGTAAATATAGTTTTCCGGCACCAGGCTTCCGGGAGGCCATGTTGGTTGCCCAGAGCATGCCTGGAAATGCAGGGTTAGGGTTAGGGTTAGGGTTAGGGCACATTTTAGCGCGCCGCCGCCCAGACACATTTTAGCGCGGCGCCGCCCGGACACATTTAAGCACGGCGCCGCCTGGGCACATTTAAGCGCGGCGCCGCCCAGACACATTTTAGCGCGGCGCCGCCCGGACACATTGTACTTGTGGGGCTGGGAGGTTGTGGGGAACATCTGGAGAAGGTGCCTGTAGGGTTTGGGGGAGCACCTGCAGGGTTTGGGGTGGGATCTGTGGGGCTGGGGGGGGTCTCTATGGGGCCGGGGGTGTTTTGGGGGGGTTGTGACCCTTTGGGGTGCCCCCCCCAAAGCTTCAACCCGCGGCTGACCTAGCATTTTAGCGTGGCCGCCGTCCACCGGCAGCTTCATGCCCGTCTTCCGCTCCCAGTGGCCCGCGGGGCGCCCGGTGGCCCTACCGGCGTCACCAGCGGCCACCTTGGGGTCAACAGCGGCGATTTTGGGGTCAACGGCAGCGGTTTTGGGGTTTCGGTCTGGGGGGTGCTGACATGCCCCCCCCCGCACCCCCCCAGGCATCCTGGCCCTGCAGCTGCCCCCGGGGGGGCTCAACGCCGAGTCCTACAGATGAGAACCAGTCCCCTCCGCCCCCTAAATGCGCCCCCAGCCCCACAAATGCCCCCAGAACCCCCCAAATTGCCCCCCCCCAATTTATTCCCCCCCCCCCAGCGCCTGCCTCCACCTGGCCGAGATGCAGCGTCGGGTGCGGGAGGCACTGGCGGAACGCGAGCGGCTGCTGCGGGCACGGGTAGGACGGCGGGGGGTACAAAATTGTGGGGGGGCACCAAGGGGGGTGTGGTCCATGGGGCTTGGGGGGACCGCAAGGGTTGGGGGGAACCAAAATGAGGGGAAAACCAAGTGTGCGGGGTGCGCTTGCCGGGGGGACGCATTTGCGGGGCGCACCGGGGGGGAAAACAAAATGAGGGGGGAACCAAGTGTGCGGGGTGCGGTTGCCGGGGGGACGCATTTGCAGGGCGCACCTGGGGAAGGAACCAAAATGAGGGGGGAACCAAGTGTGCGGGGTGCTGTTGCCGGGGGGACGCCTTTGCGGGGAGCACCGAGGGGGGTCCATGGGGCTTGAGGGGAACCCAAGGGGGGGGGGGCGAGGAACCAAAATGAGGGGGGAACCAAGTGTGCGGGGTGCGGTTGCCAGGGGGTTAGGGTTAGGGTTAGGGTTTTGGTTTAGGGTTAGGGTTCGTTAGGGTTAGGGCTAGGGTTATCATTAGGGGGTTAGGGGTAGTGTTAGGGGGGTAGGGTTAGGGGTTAGGGTTAGGGTTAGGGTTAGGGTTCGTTAGGGTTAGGGTTAGGGTTAGGGGTAGGGGTAGGGGTAGGGTTAGGGTTAGGGTTAGGGGTAGGGGTAGGGGTAGGGGTAGGGGTAGGGTTAGGGTTAGGGTTAGGGTTAGGGTTAGGGTCAGGGTAAGGGTCAGAGTCAGGGTAAGCGTAGTGAGATCCTCTCCTGAGCCTATGTTATTTTCCATAGATTGATTGACGCTTTTAAGGTTTCAGGGGTAGGGCACTAGGGTTGGGTTTCAGGGTAAGTATTCTCAGGGTTTATGTTTAGGATTTTAAGTTGTTTAGGTTTGGATTTTTAACGGTTAGTATTTTAGGGATTTGGGGGTTAAGGTTTTAAGTTTTTCAGGGTTACTGTGTTAGGGTTTTAGAGTTTATGGGTTGTAGTGTTGAAAGGTTTTTTAGGGTTAGGGTCTTAGGGTTTTCTTTTTGGTCAATTATTTAGGGTTAGGGTTTTAAAATTTTATTTTTAATTATTTATTTATTTATTTATTTATTTATTTTTTCATGTTAGGTTCTCCAGGGTTAGGGTTTGGAGTGTCCTAATTTTTTGGGTTAGGGTTTGGAGCATCTTAATTTTTTGCGTTAGGGTTTTGAGCATCTTAATATTTTGTGTTAGTGCTTTGAGTGTCTTATTTTTTTGGATTAGTGTTTGGAGCGTTTTTGGGTTTAGGTTTTTGGGTTTTTAGGTTTTAGTTTTTGGGTTTAGGTTTTGAGAGTCCTATTTTTTGGGCTTGGGATTTGAACGTCTTAATTTTGTGGGCTTGGGATTTGAACGTCTTAATTTATTGGGTGAGGAGTTTTAGGCATAGGTCTTCAGGTGTTTAGTGTGGTAAATATTTTGGGTTATGTCTGTAGGGGTTTCGAGGATTTTTAGGGTTAGGGCTTGAGGCTTTTTTGTAAAGGCGGTAAGGGCTAGGGTTACAGTGCGTGCTGGTAAATGTAATTCTTGAAAACTCGGCCCGTGATTGGCTGTTCCGGCTGTCCAAGGAATGCTGGTAAATATAGTTTTCCGGCACCAGGCTTCCGGGAGGCCATGTTGGGTGCCCAGAGCATGCCTGGAAATGCAGGGTTAGGGTTAGGGTTAGGGTTAGGGCACATTTTAGCGCGCCGCCGCCCAGACACATTTTAGCGCGGCGCCGCCCGGACACATTTAAGCACGGCGCCGCCTGGGCACATTTAAGCGCGGCGCCGCCCAGACACATTTTAGCGCGGCGCCGCCCGGACACATTGTACTTGTGGGGCTGGGAGGTTGTGGGGAACATCTGGAGAAGGTGCCTGTAGGGTTTGGGGGAGCACCTGCAGGGTTTGGGGTGGGATCTGTGGGGCTGGGGGGGGTCTCTATGGGGCCGGGGGGGTTTTGGGGGGGTTGTGACCCTATGGGGTGCCCCCCCCAAAGCCCCAACCCGCGGCTGACCTAGCATTTTAGCGTGGCCGCCGTCCACCGGCAGCTTCATGCCCGTCTTCCGCTCCCAGTGGCCCGCGGGGCGCCCGGTGGCCCTACCGGCGTCACCAGCGGCCACCTTGGGGTCAACAGCGGCGATTTTGGGGTCAACGGCAGCGGTTTTGGGGTTTCGGTCTGGGGGGTGCTGACATGCCCCCCCCCGCACCCCCCCAGGCATCCTGGCCCTGCAGCTGCCCCCGGGGGGGCTCAACGCCGAGTCCTACAGATGAGAACCAGTCCCCTCCGCCCCCTAAATGCGCCCCCAGCCCCACAAATGCCCCCAGAACCCCCCAAATTGCCCCCCTCCAATTTATTCCCCCCCCCCAGCGCCTGCCTCCACCTGGCCGAGATGCAGCGTCGGGTGCGGGAGGCACTGGCGGAACGCGAGCAGCTGCTGCGGGCACGGGTAGGACGGCGGGGGGTACAAAATTGTGGGGGGGCACCAAGGGTGGTGTGGTCCATGGGGCTTGGGGGGACCGCAAGGGTTGGGGGGAACCAAAATGAGGGGAAAACCAAGTGTGCGGGGTGCGGTTGCCGGGGGGACGCATTTGTGGGGCGCACCGGGGGGGGAACCAAAATGAGGGGGGAACCAAGTGTGCGGGGTGCGGTTGCCGGGGGGACGCATTTGCGGGGCTCACCGGGGGGGAACCAAAATGAGGGGGGAACCAAGTGTGCGGGGTGCGTTTGCCGGGGGGACACATTTGCAGGGCGCACCGGGGGAGGAACCAAAATGAGGGGGGAACCAAGTGTGCGGGGTGTGGTTGCCGGGGGGACGCATTTGCGGGGAGCACCGAGGGGGGTCCATGGGGCTTGAGGGGAACCCAAGGGGGGGGGGGGGGGGGAACCAAAATGAGGGGGGAACCAAGTGTGCGGGGTGCGGTTGCCAGGGGGTTAGGGTTAGGGTTAGGGTTAGGGTTAGGGTTAGGGTCAGGGTAAGGGTCAGAGTCAGGGTAAGCGTAGTGAGATCCTCTCCTGAGCCTATGTTATTTTCCAAAGATTGATTGACGCTTTTAAGGTTTCAGGGGTAGGGCACTAGGGTTGGGTTTCAGGGTAAGTATTCTCAGGGTTTATGTTTAGGATTTTAAGTTGTTTAGGTTTGGATTTTTAACGGTTAGTATTTTAGGGATTTGGGGGTTAAGGTTTTAAGTTTTTCAGGGTTACTGTGTTAGGGTTTTAGAGTTTATGGGTTGTAGTGTTGAAAGGTTTTTTAGGGTTAGGGTCTTAGGGTTTTCTTTTTGGTCAATTATTTAGGGTTAGGGTTTTAAAATTTTATTTTTATTTATTTATTTATTTATTTATTTATTTATTTTTTCATGTTAGGTTCTCCAGGGTTAGGGTTTGGAGTGTCCTAATTTTTTGGGTTAGGGTTTGGAGCATCTTAATTTTTTGCGTTAGGGTTTTGAGCATCTTAATATTTTGTGTTAGTGCTTTGAGTGTCTTATTTTTTTGGATTAGTGTTTGGAGCGTT
>NC_092613.1:277500-287500 GCF_047663525.1 Anas platyrhynchos | reverse complement strand
GGCCATGTTGGGTGCCCAGAGCATGCCTGGAAATGCAGGGTTAGGGTTAGGGTTAGGGTTAGGGCACATTTTAGCGCGCCGCCGCCCAGACACATTTTAGCGCGGCGCCACCCGGACACATTTAAGCACGGCGCCGCCTGGGCACATTTAAGCGCGGCGCCGCCCAGACACAATTTAGCGCGGCGCCGCCCGGACACATTGTACTTGTGGGGCTGGGAGGTTGTGGGGAACATCTGGAGAAGGTGCCTGTAGGGTTTGGGGGAGCACCTGCAGGGTTTGGGGTGGGATCTGTGGGGCTGGGGGGGGTCTCTATGGGGCCGGGGGGGTTTTGGGGGGGTTGTGACCCTTTGGGGTGCCCCCCCCAAAGCCCCAACCCGCGGCTGACCTAGCATTTTAGCGTGGCCGCCGTCCACCGGCAGCTTCATGCCCGTCTTCCGCTCCCAGTGGCCCGCGGGGCGCCCGGTGGCCCTACCGGCGTCACCAGCGGCCACCTTGGGGTCAACAGCGGCGATTTTGGGGTCAACGGCAGCGGTTTTGGGGTTTCGGTCTGGGGGGTGCTGATATTCCCCCTCCCGCACCCCCCCAGGCATCCTGGCCCTGCAGCTGCCCCCGGGGGGGCTCAACGCCGAGTCCTACAGATGAGAACCAGTCCCCTCCGCCCCCTAAATGCGCCCCCAGCCCCACAAATGCCCCCAGAACCCCCCAAATTGCCCCCCCCCAATTTATTCCCCCCCCCCAGCGCCTGCCTCCACCTGGCCGAGATGCAGCGTCGGGTGCGGGAGGCACTGGCGGAACGCGAGCGGCTGCTGCGGGCACGGGTAGGACGGCGGGGGGTACAAAATTGTGGGGGGGCACCAAGGGGGGTGTGGTCCATGGGGCTTGGGGGGACCGCAAGGGTTGGGGGGAACCAAAATGAGGGGAAAACCAACTGTGTGGGGTGCGGTTGCCGGGGGGACGCATTTGCAGGGTGCACCGGGGGGGAACCAAAATGAGGGGGGAACCAAGTGTGCGGGGTGCGGTTGCCGGGGGGACGCATTTGCAGGGCGCACCGGGGGGGGAACCAAAATGAGGGGGGAACCAAGTGTGCGGGGTGCGGTTGCCGGGGGGACGCATTTGCGGGGCGCACCGGGGGAGGAACCAAAATGAGGGGGGAACCAAGTGTGCGGGGTGCTGTTGCCGGGGGGACGCATTTCCGGGAGCACCGAGGGGGGTCCATGGGGCTTGAGGGGAACCCAAGGGTGGGGGGGGGGGGGGGAACCAAAATGAGGGGGGAACCAAGTGTGCGGGGTGCGGTTGCCAGGGGGTTAGGGTTAGGGTTAGGGTTTTGGTTTAGGGTTAGGGTTCGTTAGGGTTAGGGCTAGGGTTATCATTAGGGGGTTAGGGGTAGTGTTAGGGGGGTAGGGTTAGGGGTTAGGGTTAGGGTTAGGGTTAGGGTTAGGGTTAGGGTTAGGGGTAGGGTTAGGGGTAGGGTTAGGGTTAGGGTTAGGGTTAGGGTTAGGGGTTAGGGTTAGGGTTAGGGTCAGGGTAAGGGTCAGAGTCAGGGTAAGCGTAGTGAGATCCTCTCCTGAGCCTATGTTATTTTCCAAAGATTGATTGACGCTTTTAAGGTTTCAGGGGTAGGGCACTAGGGTTGGGTTTCAGGGTAAGTATTCTCAGGGTTTATGTTTAGGATTTTAAGTTGTTTAGGTTTGGATTTTTAACGGTTAGTATTTTAGGGATTTGGGGGTTAAGGTTTTAAGTTTTTCAGGGTTACTGTGTTAGGGTTTTAGAGTTTATGGGTTGTAGTGTTGAAAGGTTTTTTAGGGTTAGGGTCTTAGGGTTTTCTTTTTGGTCAATTATTTAGGGTTAGGGTTTTAAAATTTTATTTTTATTTATTTATTTATTTATTTATTTATTTATTTATTTTTTCTGGTTAGGTTCTCCAGGGTTAGGGTTTGGAGTGTCCTAATTTTTTGGTTTAGCGTTTGGAGCATCTTAATTTTTTGCGTTAGGGTTTTGAGCATCTTAATATTTTGTGTTAGTGCTTTGAGTGTCTTATTTTTTTGGATTAGTGTTTGGAGCGTTTTTGGGTTTAGGTTTTTGGGTTTTTAGGTTTTAGTTTTTGGGTTTAGGTTTTGAGAGTCCTATTTTTTGGGCTTGGGATTTGAACGTCTTAATTTTGTGGGCTTGGGATTTGAACGTCTTAATTTATTGGGTGAGGAGTTTTAGGCATAGGTCTTCAGGTGTTTAGTGTGGTAAATATTTTGGGTTATGTCTGTAGGGGTTTCGAGGATTTTTAGGGTTAGGGCTTGAGGCTTTTTTGTAAAGGCGGTAAGGGCTAGGGTTACAGTGCGTGCTGGTAAATGTAATTCTTGAAAACTCGGCCCGTGATTGGCTGTTCCGGCTGTCCAAGGAATGCTGGTAAATATAGTTTTCCGGCACCAGGCTTCCGGGAGGCCATGTTGGGTGCCCAGAGCATGCCTGGAAATGCAGGGTTAGGGTTAGGGTTAGGGTTAGGGCACATTTTAGCGCGCCGCCGCCCAGACACATTTTAGCGCGGCGCCGCCCGGACACATTTAAGCACGGCGCCGCCTGGGCACATTTAAGCGCGGCGCCGCCCAGACACATTTTAGCGCGGCGCCGCCCGGACACATTGTACTTGTGGGGCTGGGAGGTTGTGGGGAACATCTGGAGAAGGTGCCTGTAGGGTTTGGGGGAGCACCTGCAGGGTTTGGGGTGGGATCTGTGGGGCTGGGGGGGGTCTCTATGGGGCCGGGGGGGTTTTGGGGGGGTTGTGACCCTTTGGGGTGCCCCCCCCAAAGCCCCAACCCGCGGCTGACCTAGCATTTTAGCGTGGCCGCCGTCCACCGGCAGCTTCATGCCCGTCTTCCGCTCCCAGTGGCCCGCGGGGCGCCCGGTGGCCCTACCGGCGTCACCAGCGGCCACCTTGGGGTCAACAGCGGCGATTTTGGGGTCAACGGCAGCGGTTTTGGGGTTTCGGTCTGGGGGGTGCTGACATGCCCCCCCCCGCACCCCCCCAGGCATCCTGGCCCTGCAGCTGCCCCCGGGGGGGCTCAACGCCGAGTCCTACAGATGAGAACCAGTCCCCTCCGCCCCCTAAATGCGCCCCCAGCCCCACAAATGCCCCCAGAACCCCCCAAATTGCCCCCCCCCAATTTATTCCCCCCCCCCCAGCGCCTGCCTCCACCTGGCCGAGATGCAGCGTCGGGTGCGGGAGGCACTGGCGGAACGCGAGCGGCTGCTGCGGGCACGGGTAGGACGGCGGGGGGTACAAAATTGTGGGGGGGCACCAAGGGGGGTGTGGTCCATGGGGCTTGGGGGGACCGCAAGGGTTGGGGGGAACCAAAATGAGGGGAAAACCAAGTGTGCGGGGTGCGGTTGCCGGGGGGACGCATTTGCGGGGCGCACCGGGGGGGAACCAAAATGAGGGGGGAACCAAGTGTGCGGGGTGTGGTTGCCGGGGGGACGCATTTGCAGGGCGCACCGGGGGGGGAACCAAAATGAGTGGGGAACCAAGTGTGCGGGGTGCGGTTGCCGGGGGGACGCATTTGCGGGGCGCACCGGGGGAGGAACCAAAATGAGGGGGGAACCAAGTGTGCGGGGTGCTGTTGCCGGGGGGACGCATTTGCGGGGAGCACCGAGGGGGTTCCATGGGGCTTGAGGGGAACCCAACGGGGGGGGGGGGGGGGAACAAAAATGAGGGGGGAACCAAGTGTGCGGGGTGCGGTTGCCAGGGGGTTAGGGTTAGGGTTAGGGTTTTGGTTTAGGGTTAGGGTTCGTTAGGGTTAGGGCTAGGGTTATCATTAGGGGGTTAGGGGTAGTGTTAGGGGGGTAGGGTTAGGGGTTAGGGTTAGGGTTAGGGTTAGGGTTAGGGTTAGGGTTAGGGGTAGGGGTAGGGTTAGGGTTAGGGTTAGGGTTAGGGTTAGGGTTAGGGGTTAGGGTTAGGGTTAGGGTCAGGGTAAGGGTCAGAGTCAGGGTAAGCGTAGTGAGATCCTCTCCTGAGCCTATGTTATTTTCCAAAGATTGATTGACGCTTTTAAGGTTTCAGGGGTAGGGCACTAGGGTTGGGTTTCAGGGTAAGTATTCTCAGGGTTTATGTTTAGGATTTTAAGTTTTTTAGGTTTGGATTTTTAACGGTTAGTATTTTAGGGATTTGGGGGTTAAGGTTTTAAGTTTTTCAGGGTTACTGTGTTAGGGTTTTAGAGTTTATGGGTTGTAGTGTTGAAAGGTTTTTTAGGGTTAGGGTCTTAGGGTTTTCTTTTTGGTCAATTATTTAGGGTTAGGGTTTTAAAATTTTATTTTTATTTATTTATTTATTTATTTATTTATTTATTTATTTATTTTTTCATGTTAGGTTCTCCAGGGTTAGGGTTTGGAGTGTCCTAATTTTTTGGGTTAGGGTTTGGAGCATCTTAATTTTTTGCGTTAGGGTTTTGAGCATCTTAATATTTTGTGTTAGTGCTTTGAGTGTCTTATTTTTTTGGATTAGTGTTTGGAGCGTTTTTGGGTTTAGGTTTTTGGGTTTTTAGGTTTTAGTTTTTGGGTTTAGGTTTTGAGAGTCCTATTTTTTGGGCTTGGGATTTGAACGTCTTAATTTTGTGGGCTTGGGATTTGAACGTCTTAATTTATTGGGTGAGGAGTTTTAGGCATAGGTCTTCAGGTGTTTAGTGTGGTAAATATTTTGGGTTATGTCTGTAGGGGTTTCGAGGATTTTTAGGGTTAGGGCTTGAGGCTTTTTTGTAAAGGCGGTAAGGGCTAGGGTTACAGTGCGTGCTGGTAAATGTAATTCTTGAAAACTCGGCCCGTGATTGGCTGTTCCGGCTGTCCAAGGAATGCTGGTAAATATAGTTTTCCGGCACCAGGCTTCCGGGAGGCCATGTTGGGTGCCCAGAGCATGCCTGGAAATGCAGGGTTAGGGTTAGGGTTAGGGTTAGGGCACATTTTAGCGCGCCGCCGCCCAGACACATTTTAGCGCGGCGCCACCCGGACACATTTAAGCACGGCGCCGCCTGGGCACATTTAAGCGCGGCGCCGCCCAGACACAATTTAGCGCGGCGCCGCCCGGACACATTGTACTTGTGGGGCTGGGAGGTTGTGGGGAACATCTGGAGAAGGTGCCTGTAGGGTTTGGGGGAGCACCTGCAGGGTTTGGGGTGGGATCTGTGGGGCTGGGGGGGGTCTCTATGGGGCCGGGGGGGTTTTGGGGGGGTTGTGACCCTTTGGGGTGCCCCCCCCAAAGCCCCAACCCGCGGCTGACCTAGCATTTTAGCGTGGCCGCCGTCCACCGGCAGCTTCATGCCCGTCTTCCGCTCCCAGTGGCCCGCGGGGCGCCCGGTGGCCCTACCGGCGTCACCAGCGGCCACCTTGGGGTCAACAGCGGCGATTTTGGGGTCAACGGCAGCGGTTTTGGGGTTTCGGTCTGGGGGGTGCTGATATTCCCCCTCCCGCACCCCCCCAGGCATCCTGGCCCTGCAGCTGCCCCCGGGGGGGCTCAACGCCGAGTCCTACAGATGAGAACCAGTCCCCTCCGCCCCCTAAATGCGCCCCCAGCCCCACAAATGCCCCCAGAACCCCCCAAATTGCCCCCCCCCAATTTATTCCCCCCCCCCCAGCGCCTGCCTCCACCTGGCCGAGATGCAGCGTCGGGTGCGGGAGGCACTGGCGGAACGCGAGCGGCTGCTGCGGGCACGGGTAGGACGGCGGGGGGTACAAAATTGTGGGGGGGCACCAAGGGGGGTGTGGTCCATGGGGCTTGGGGGGACCGCAAGGGTTGGGGGGAACCAAAATGAGGGGAAAACCAACTGTGCGGGGTGCGGTTGCCGGGGGGACGCATTTGCAGGGTGCACCGGGGGGGAACCAAAATGAGGGGGGAACCAAGTGTGCGGGGTGCGGTTGCCGGGGGGACGCATTTGCAGGGCGCACCGGGGGGGGAACCAAAATGAGGGGGGAACCAAGTGTGCGGGGTGCGGTTGCCGGGGGGACGCATTTGCGGGGCGCACCGGGGGAGGAACCAAAATGAGGGGGGAACCAAGTGTGCGGGGTGCTGTTGCCGGGGGGACGCATTTCCGGGAGCACCGAGGGGGGTCCATGGGGCTTGAGGGGAACCCAAGGGGGGGGGGGGGGGGGGAACCAAAATGAGGGGGGAACCAAGTGTGCGGGGTGCGGTTGCCAGGGGGTTAGGGTTAGGGTTAGGGTTTTGGTTTAGGGTTAGGGTTCGTTAGGGTTAGGGCTAGGGTTATCATTAGGGGGTTAGGGGTAGTGTTAGGGGGGTAGGGTTAGGGGTTAGGGTTAGGGTTAGGGTTAGGGTTAGGGTTAGGGTTAGGGGTAGGGTTAGGGGTAGGGTTAGGGTTAGGGTTAGGGTTAGGGTTAGGGGTTAGGGTTAGGGTTAGGGTCAGGGTAAGGGTCAGAGTCAGGGTAAGCGTAGTGAGATCCTCTCCTGAGCCTATGTTATTTTCCAAAGATTGATTGACGCTTTTAAGGTTTCAGGGGTAGGGCACTAGGGTTGGGTTTCAGGGTAAGTATTCTCAGGGTTTATGTTTAGGATTTTAAGTTGTTTAGGTTTGGATTTTTAACGGTTAGTATTTTAGGGATTTGGGGGTTAAGGTTTTAAGTTTTTCAGGGTTACTGTGTTAGGGTTTTAGAGTTTATGGGTTGTAGTGTTGAAAGGTTTTTTAGGGTTAGGGTCTTAGGGTTTTCTTTTTGGTCAATTATTTAGGGTTAGGGTTTTAAAATTTTATTTTTATTTATTTATTTATTTATTTATTTATTTATTTATTTTTTCTGGTTAGGTTCTCCAGGGTTAGGGTTTGGAGTGTCCTAATTTTTTGGTTTAGCGTTTGGAGCATCTTAATTTTTTGCGTTAGGGTTTTGAGCATCTTAATATTTTGTGTTAGTGCTTTGAGTGTCTTATTTTTTTGGATTAGTGTTTGGAGCGTTTTTGGGTTTAGGTTTTTGGGTTTTTAGGTTTTAGTTTTTGGGTTTAGGTTTTGAGAGTCCTATTTTTTGGGCTTGGGATTTGAACGTCTTAATTTTGTGGGCTTGGGATTTGAACGTCTTAATTTATTGGGTGAGGAGTTTTAGGCATAGGTCTTCAGGTGTTTAGTGTGGTAAATATTTTGGGTTATGTCTGTAGGGGTTTCGAGGATTTTTAGGGTTAGGGCTTGAGGCTTTTTTGTAAAGGCGGTAAGGGCTAGGGTTACAGTGCGTGCTGGTAAATGTAATTCTTGAAAACTCGGCCCGTGATTGGCTGTTCCGGCTGTCCAAGGAATGCTGGTAAATATAGTTTTCCGGCACCAGGCTTCCGGGAGGCCATGTTGGGTGCCCAGAGCATGCCTGGAAATGCAGGGTTAGGGTTAGGGTTAGGGTTAGGGCACATTTTAGCGCGCCGCCGCCCAGACACATTTTAGTGCGGCGCCGCCCGGACACATTTAAGCACGGCGCCGCCTGGGCACATTTAAGCGCGGCGCCGCCCAGACACATTTTAGCGCGGCGCCGCCCGGACACATTGTACTTGTGGGGCTGGGAGGTTGTGGGGAACATCTGGAGAAGGTGCCTGTAGGGTTTGGGGGAGCACCTGCAGGGTTTGGGGTGGGATCTGTGGGGCTGGGGGGGGTCTCTATGGGGCCGGGGGGGTTTTGGGGGGGTTGTGACCCTTTGGGGTGCCCCCCCCAAAGCCCCAACCCGCGGCTGACCTAGCATTTTAGCGTGGCCGCCGTCCACCGGCAGCTTCATGCCCGTCTTCCGCTCCCAGTGGCCCGCGGGGCGCCCGGTGGCCCTACCGGCGTCACCAGCGGCCACCTTGGGGTCAACAGCGGCGATTTTGGGGTCAACGGCAGCGGTTTTGGGGTTTCGGTCTGGGGGGTGCTGACATGCCCCCCCCCGCACCCCCCCAGGCATCCTGGCCCTGCAGCTGCCCCCGGGGGGGCTCAACGCCGAGTCCTACAGATGAGAACCAGTCCCCTCCGCCCCCTAAATGCGCCCCCAGCCCCACAAATGCCCCCAGAACCCCCCAAATTGCCCCCCCCCAATTTATTCCCCCCCCCCCAGCGCCTGCCTCCACCTGGCCGAGATGCAGCGTCGGGTGCGGGAGGCACTGGCGGAACGCGAGCGGCTGCTGCGGGCACGGGTAGGACGGCGGGGGGTACAAAATTGTGGGGGGGCACCAAGGGGGGTGTGGTCCATGGGGCTTGGGGGGACCGCAAGGGTTGGGGGGAACCAAAATGAGGGGAAAACCAAGTGTGCGGGGTGCGGTTGCCGGGGGGACGCATTTGCGGGGCGCACCGGGGGGGAACCAAAATGAGGGGGGAACCAAGTGTGCGGGGTGCGGTTGCCGGGGGGACGCATTTGCAGGGCGCACCGGGGGGGGACCAAAATGAGGGGGGAACCAAGTGTGCGGGGTGCGGTTGCCGGGGGGACGCATTTGCGGGGCGCACCGGGGGAGGAACCAAAATGAGGGGGGAACCAAGTGTGCGGGGTGCTGTTGCCGGGGGGACGCCTTTGCGGGGAGAACCGAGGGGGGTCCATGGGGCTTGAGGGGAACCCAAGGGGGGGGGGGGGGGGAACCAAAATGAGGGGGGAACCAAGTGTGCGGGGTGCGGTTGCCAGGGGGTTAGGGTTAGGGTTAGGGTTTTGGTTTAGGGTTAGGGTTCGTTAGGGTTAGGGCTAGGGTTATCATTAGGGGGTTAGGGGTAGTGTTAGGGGGGTAGGGTTAGGGTTAGGGTTAGGGTTAGGGTTAGGGTTAGGGTTAGGGGTAGGGTTAGGGTTAGGGTTAGGGTTAGGGTTAGGGTTAGGGGTTAGGGTTAGGGTTAGGGTCAGGGTAAGGGTCAGAGTCAGGGTAAGCGTAGTGAGATCCTCTCCTGAGCCTATGTTATTTTCCAAAGATTGATTGACGCTTTTAAGGTTTCAGGGGTAGGGCACTAGGGTTGGGTTTCAGGGTAAGTATTCTCAGGGTTTATGTTTAGGATTTTAAGTTGTTTAGGTTTGGATTTTTAACGGTTAGTATTTTAGGGATTTGGGGGTTAAGGTTTTAAGTTTTTCAGGGTTACTGTGTTAGGGTTTTAGAGTTTATGGGTTGTAGTGTTGAAAGGTTTTTTAGGGTTAGGGTCTTAGGGTTTTCTTTTTGGTCAATTATTTAGGGTTAGGGTTTTAAAATTTTATTTTTATTTATTTATTTATTTATTTATTTATTTATTTATTTATTTATTTTTTCATGTTAGGTTCTCCAGGGTTAGGGTTTGGAGTGTCCTAATTTTTTGGTTTAGCGTTTGGAGCATCTTAATTTTTTGCGTTAGGGTTTTGAGCATCTTAATATTTTGTGTTAGTGCTTTGAGTGTCTTATTTTTTTGGATTAGTGTTTGGAGCGTTTTTGGGTTTAGGTTTTTGGGTTTTTAGGTTTTAGTTTTTGGGTTTAGGTTTTGAGAGTCCTATTTTTTGGGCTTGGGATTTGAACGTCTTAATTTTGTGGGCTTGGGATTTGAACGTCTTAATTTATTGGGTGAGGAGTTTTAGGCATAGGTCTTCAGGTGTTTAGTGTGGTAAATATTTTGGGTTATGTCTGTAGGGGTTTCGAGGATTTTTAGGGTTAGGGCTTGAGGCTTTTTTGTAAAGGCGGTAAGGGCTAGGGTTACAGTGCGTGCTGGTAAATGTAATTCTTGAAAACTCGGCCCGTGATTGGCTGTTCCGGCTGTCCAAGGAATGCTGGTAAATATAGTTTTCCGGCACCAGGCTTCCGGGAGGCCATGTTGGGTGCCCAGAGCATGCCTGGAAATGCAGGGTTAGGGTTAGGGTTAGGGTTAGGGCACATTTTAGCGCGCCGCCGCCCAGACACATTTTAGCGCGGCGCCGCCCGGACACATTTAAGCACGGCGCCACCTGGGCACATTTAAGCGCGGCGCCGCCCAGACACATTTTAGCGCGGCGCCGCCCGGACACATTGTACTTGTGGGGCTAGGAGGTTGTGAGGAACATCTGGAGAAGGTGCCTGTAGGGTTTGGGGGAGCAC
>NC_092613.1:267500-272500 GCF_047663525.1 Anas platyrhynchos | reverse complement strand
CCCCAACCCGCGGCTGACCTAGCATTTTAGCGTGGCCGCCGTCCACCGGCAGCTTCATGCCCGTCTTCCGCTCCCAGTGGCCCGTGGGGCGCCCGGTGGCCCTACCGGCGTCACCAGCGGCCACCTTGGGGTCAACAGCGGCGATTTTGGGGTCAACGGCAGCGGTTTTGGGGTTTCGGTCTGGGGGGTGCTGACATGCCCCCCCCCGCACCCCCCCAGGCATCCTGGCCCTGCAGCTGCCCCCGGGGGGGCTCAACGCCGAGTCCTACAGATGAGAACCAGTCCCCTCCGCCCCCTAAATGCGCCCCCAGCCCCACAAATGCCCCCAGAACCCCCCAAATTGCCCCCCCCCAATTTATTCCCCCCCCCCCAGCGCCTGCCTCCACCTGGCCGAGATGCAGCGTCGGGTGCGGGAGGCACTGGCGGAACGCGAGCGGCTGCTGCGGGCACGGGTAGGACGGCGGGGGGTACAAAATTGTGGGGGGGCACCAAGGGGGGTGTGGTCCATGGGGCTTGGGGGGACCGCAAGGGTTGGGGGGAACCAAAATGAGGGGAAAACCAAGTGTGCGGGGTGCGGTTGCCGGGGGGACGCATTTGCGGGGCGCACCGGGGGGGAACCAAAATGAGGGGGGAACCAAGTGTGCGGGGTGCGGTTGCCGGGGGGACGCATTTGCAGGGCGCACCGGGGGGGGGACCAAAATGAGGGGGGAACCAAGTGTGCGGGGTGCGGTTGCCGGGGGGACGCATTTGCGGGGCTCACCGGGGGAGGAACCAAAATGAGGGGGGAACCAAGTGTGCGGGGTGCTGTTGCCGGGGGGACGCATTTGCTTGGAGCACCGAGGGGGGTCCATGGGGCTTGAGGGGAACCCAAGGGGGGGGGGGGGGGGGGGAACCAAAATGAGGGGGGAACCAAGTGTGCGGGGTGCGGTTGCCAGGGGGTTAGGGTTAGGGTTAGGGTTTTGGTTTAGGGTTAGGGTTCGTTAGGGTTAGGGCTAGGGTTATCATTAGGGGGTTAGGGGTAGTGTTAGGGGGGTAGGGTTAGGGGTTAGGGTTAGGGTTAGGGTTAGGGTTAGGGTTAGGGTTAGGGTTAGGGTTAGGGGTAGGGGTAGGGTTAGGGTTAGGGTTAGGGTTAGGGTTAGGGTTAGGGGTTAGGGTTAGGGTTAGGGTCAGGGTAAGGGTCAGAGTCAGGGTAAGCGTAGTGAGATCCTCTCCTGAGCCTATGTTATTTTCCAAAGATTGATTGACGCTTTTAAGGTTTCAGGGGTAGGGCACTAGGGTTGGGTTTCAGGGTAAGTATTCTCAGGGTTTATGTTTAGGATTTTAAGTTGTTTAGGTTTGGATTTTTAACGGTTAGTATTTTAGGGATTTGGGGGTTAAGGTTTTAAGTTTTTCAGGGTTACTGTGTTAGGGTTTTAGAGTTTATGGGTTGTAGTGTTGAAAGGTTTTTTAGGGTTAGGGTCTTAGGGTTTTCTTTTTGGTCAATTATTTAGGGTTAGGGTTTTAAAATTTTATTTTTATTTATTTATTTATTTATTTATTTATTTATTTATTTATTTTTTCATGTTAGGTTCTCCAGGGTTAGGGTTTTGAGTGTCCTAATTTTTTGGGTTAGGGTTTGGAGCATCTTAATTTTTTGCGTTAGGGTTTTGAGCATCTTAATATTTTGTGTTAGTGCTTTGAGTGTCTTATTTTTTTGGATTAGTGTTTGGAGCGTTTTTGGGTTTAGGTTTTTGGGTTTTTAGGTTTTAGTTTTTGGGTTTAGGTTTTGAGAGTCCTATTTTTTGGGCTTGGGATTTGAACGTCTTAATTTTGTGGGCTTGGGATTTGAACGTCTTAATTTATTGGGTGAGGAGTTTTAGGCATAGGTCTTCAGGTGTTTAGTGTGGTAAATATTTTGGGTTATGTCTGTAGGGGTTTCGAGGATTTTTAGGGTTAGGGCTTGAGGCTTTTTTGTAAAGGCGGTAAGGGCTAGGGTTACAGTGCGTGCTGGTAAATGTAATTCTTGAAAACTCGGCCCGTGATTGGCTGTTCCGGCTGTCCAAGGAATGCTGGTAAATATAGTTTTCCGGCACCAGGCTTCCGGGAGGCCATGTTGGGTGCCCAGAGCATGCCTGGAAATGCAGGGTTAGGGTTAGGGTTAGGGTTAGGGCACATTTTAGCGCGCCGCCGCCCAGACACATTTTAGCGCGGCGCCGCCCGGACACATTTAAGCACGGCGCCGCCTGGGCACATTTAAGCGCGGCGCCGCCCAGACACATTTTAGCGCGGCGCCGCCCGGACACATTGTACTTGTGGGGCTGGGAGGTTGTGGGGAACATCTGGAGAAGGTGCCTGTAGGGTTTGGGGGAGCACCTGCAGGGTTTGGGGTGGGATCTGTGGGGCTGGGGGGGGTCTCTATGGGGCCGGGGGGGTTTTGGGGGGGTTGTGACCCTTTGGGGTGCCCCCCCCAAAGCCCCAACCCGCGGCTGACCTAGCATTTTAGCGTGGCCGCCGTCCACCGGCAGCTTCATGCCCGTCTTCCGCTCCCAGTGGCCCGTGGGGCGCCCGGTGGCCCTACCGGCGTCACCAGCGGCCACCTTGGGGTCAACAGCGGCGATTTTGGGGTCAACGGCAGCGGTTTTGGGGTTTCGGTCTGGGGGGTGCTGACATGCCCCCCCCCGCACCCCCCCAGGCATCCTGGCCCTGCAGCTGCCCCCGGGGGGGCTCAACGCCGAGTCCTACAGATGAGAACCAGTCCCCTCCGCCCCCTAAATGCGCCCCCAGCCCCACAAATGCCCCCAGAACCCCCCAAATTGCCCCCCCCCAATTTATTCCCCCCCCCCCAGCGCCTGCCTCCACCTGGCCGAGATGCAGCGTCGGGTGCGGGAGGCACTGGCGGAACGCGAGCGGCTGCTGCGGGCACGGGTAGGACGGCGGGGGGTACAAAATTGTGGGGGGGCACCGAGGGGGGTGTGGTCCATGGGGCTTGGGGGGACCGCAAGGGTTGGGGGGAACCAAAATGAGGGGAAAACCAAGTGTGCGGGGTGCGGTTGCCGGGGGGACGCATTTGCGGGGCGCACCGGGGGGGAACCAAAATGAGGGGGGAACCAAGTGTGCGGGGTGCGGTTGCCGGGGGGACGCATTTGCGGGGCGCACCGGGGGGGGAACCAAAATGAGGGGGGAACCAAGTGTGCGGGGTGCGGTTGCCGGCGGGACGCATTTGCGGGGCGCACCGGGGGAGGAACCAAAATGAGGGGGGAACCAAGTGTGCGGGGTGCTGTTGCCGGGGGGTTAGGGTTAGGGTTAGGGTTTTGGTTTAGGGTTAGGGTTCGTTAGGGTTAGGGCTAGGGTTATCATTAGGGGGTTAGGGGTAGTGTTAGGGGGGTAGGGTTAGGGGTTAGGGTTAGGGTTAGGGTTAGGGTTAGGGTTAGGGTTAGGGTTAGGGGTAGGGGTAGGGTTAGTGTTAGGGTTAGGGTTAGGGTTAGGGGTTAGGGTTAGGGTTAGGGTCAGGGTAAGGGTCAGAGTCAGGGTAAGCGTAGTGAGATCCTCTCCTGAGCCTATGTTATTTTCCAAAGATTGATTGACGCTTTTAAGGTTTCAGGGGTAGGGCACTAGGGTTGGGTTTCAGGGTAAGTATTCTCAGGGTTTATGTTTAGGATTTTAAGTTGTTTAGGTTTGGATTTTTAACGGTTAGTATTTTAGGGATTTGGGGGTTAAGGTTTTAAGTTTTTCAGGGTTACTGTGTTAGGGTTTTAGAGTTTATGGGTTGTAGTGTTGAAAGGTTTTTTAGGGTTAGGGTCTTAGGGATTTCTTTTTGGTCAATTATTTAGGGTTAGGGTTTTAAAATTTTATTTTTATTTATTTATTTATTTATTTATTTATTTATTTATTTATTTATTTATTTTTTCATGTTAGGTTCTCCAGGGTTAGGGTTTGGAGTGTCCTAATTTTTTGGGTTAGGGTTTGGAGCATCTTAATTTTTTGCGTTAGGGTTTTGAGCATCTTAATATTTTGTGTTAGTGCTTTGAGTGTCTTATTTTTTTGGATTAGTGTTTGGAGCGTTTTTGGGTTTAGGTTTTTGGGTTTTTAGGTTTTAGTTTTTGGGTTTAGGTTTTGAGAGTCCTATTTTTTGGGCTTGGGATTTGAACGTCTTAATTTTGTGGGCTTGGGATTTGAACGTCTTAATTTATTGGGTGAGGAGTTTTAGGCATAGGTCTTCAGGTGTTTAGTGTGGTAAATATTTTGGGTTATGTCTGTAGGGGTTTCGAGGATTTTTAGGGTTAGGGCTTGAGGCTTTTTTGTAAAGGCGGTAAGGGCTAGGGTTACAGTGCGTGCTGGTAAATGTAATTCTTGAAAACTCGGCCCGTGATTGGCTGTTCCGGCTGTCCAAGGAATGCTGGTAAATATAGTTTTCCGGCACCAGGCTTCCGGGAGGCCATGTTGGGTGCCCAGAGCATGCCTGGAAATGCAGGGTTAGGGTTAGGGTTAGGGTTAGGGCACATTTTAGCGCGCCGCCGCCCAGACACATTTTAGCGCGGCGCCGCCCGGACACATTTAAGCACGGCGCCGCCTGGGCACATTTAAGCGCGGCGCCGCCCAGACACATTTTAGCGCGGCGCCGCCCGGACACATTGTACTTGTGGGGCTGGGAGGTTGTGGGGAACATCTGGAGAAGGTGCCTGTAGGGTTTGGGGGAGCACCTGCAGGGTTTGGGGTGGGATCTGTGGGGCTGGGGGGGGTCTCTATGGGGCCGGGGGGGTTTTGGGGGGGTTGTGACCCTTTGGGGTGCCCCCCCCAAAGCCCCAACCCGCGGCTGACCTAGCATTTTAGCGTGGCCGCCGTCCACCGGCAGCTTCATGCCCGTCTTCCGCTCCCAGTGGCCCGCGGGGCGCCCGGTGGCCCTACCGGCGTCACCAGCGGCCACCTTGGGGTCAACAGCGGCAATTTTGGGGTCAACGGCAGCGGTTTTGGGGTTTCGGTCTGGGGGGTGCTGATATGCCCCCCCCCGCACCCCCCCAGGC
>NC_092613.1:262500-265000 GCF_047663525.1 Anas platyrhynchos | reverse complement strand
CCAATTTATTCCCCCCCCCCCAGCGCCTGCCTCCACCTGGCCGAGATGCAGCGTCGGGTGCGGGAGGCACTGGCGGAACGCGAGCGGCTGCTGCGGGCACGGGTAGGACGGCGGGGGGTACAAAATTGTGGGGGGGCACCAAGGGGGGTGTGGTCCATGGGGCTTGGGGGGACCGCAAGGGTTGGGGGGAACCAAAATGAGGGGAAAACCAAGTGTGCGGGGTGCGGTTGCCGGGGGGACGCATTTGCGGGGCGCACCGGGGGGGAACCAAAATGAGGGGGGAACCAAGTGTGCGGGGTGCGGTTGCCGGGGGGACGCATTTGCGGGGCGCACCGGGGGGGGAACCAAAATGAGGGGGGAACCAAGTGTGCGGGGTGCGGTTGCCGGGGGGACGCATTTGCGGGGCGCACCGGGGGAGGAACCAAAATGAGGGGGGAACCAAGTGTGCGGGGTGCTGTTGCCGGGGGGACGCATTTCCGGGAGCACCGAGGGGGGTCCATGGGGCTTGAGGGGAACCCAAGGGGGGGGGGGGGGGGGGGGAACCAAAATGAGGGGGGAGCCAAGTGTGCGGGGTGCGGTTGCCAGGGGGTTAGGGTTAGGGTTAGGGTTTTGGTTTAGGGTTAGGGTTCGTTAGGGTTAGGGCTAGGGTTATCATTAGGGGGTTAGGGGTAGTGTTAGGGGGGTAGGGTTAGGGGTTAGGGTTAGGGTTAGGGTTAGGGTTAGGGTTAGGGTTAGGGTTAGGGGTAGGGTTAGGGTTAGGGTTAGGGTTAGGGTTAGGGTTAGGGTTAGGGTTAGGGGTTAGGGTTAGGGTTAGGGTCAGGGTAAGGGTCAGAGTCAGGGTAAGCGTAGTGAGATCCTCTCCTGAGCCTATGTTATTTTCCAAAGATTGATTGACACTTTTAAGGTTTCAGGGGTAGGGCACTAGGGTTGGGTTTCAGGGTAAGTATTCTCAGGGTTTATGTTTAGGATTTTAAGTTGTTTAGGTTTGGATTTTTAACGGTTAGTATTTTAGGGATTTGGGGGTTAAGGTTTTAAGTTTTTCAGGGTTACTGTGTTAGGGTTTTAGAGTTTATGGGTTGTAGTGTTGAAAGGTTTTTTAGGGTTAGGGTCTTAGGGTTTTCTTTTTGGTCAATTATTTAGGGTTAGGGTTTTAAAATTTTATTTTTATTTATTTATTTATTTATTTATTTATTTATTTATTTTTTCATGTTAGGTTCTCCAGGGTTAGGGTTTGGAGTGTCCTAATTTTTTGGGTTAGGGTTTGGAGCATCTTAATTTTTTGCGTTAGGGTTTTGAGCATCTTAATATTTTGTGTTAGTGCTTTGAGTGTCTTATTTTTTTGGATTAGTGTTTGGAGCGTTTTTGGGTTTAGGTTTTTGGGTTTTTAGGTTTTAGTTTTTGGGTTTAGGTTTTGAGAGTCCTATTTTTTGGGCTTGGGATTTGAACGTCTTAATTTTGTGGGCTTGGGATTTGAACGTCTTAATTTATTGGGTGAGGAGTTTTAGGCATAGGTCTTCAGGTGTTTAGTGTGGTAAATATTTTGGGTTATGTCTGTAGGGGTTTCGAGGATTTTTAGGGTTAGGGCTTGAGGCTTTTTTGTAAAGGCGGTAAGGGCTAGGGTTACAGTGCGTGCTGGTAAATGTAATTCTTGAAAACTCGGCCCGTGATTGGCTGTTCCGGCTGTCCAAGGAATGCTGGTAAATATAGTTTTCCGGCACCAGGCTTCCGGGAGGCCATGTTGGGTGCCCAGAGCATGCCTGGAAATGCAGGGTTAGGGTTAGGGTTAGGGTTAGGGCACATTTTAGCGCGCCGCCGCCCAGACACATTTTAGCGCGGCGCCGCCCGGACACATTTAAGCACGGCGCCGCCTGGGCACATTTAAGCGCGGCGCCGCCCAGACACATTTTAGCGCGGCGCCGCCCGGACACATTGTACTTGTGGGGCTGGGAGGTTGTGGGGAACATCTGGAGAAGGTGCCTGTAGGGTTTGGGGGAGCACCTGCAGGGTTTGGGGTGGGATCTGTGGGGCTGGGGGGGGTCTCTATGGGGCCGGGGGGGTTTTGGGGGGGTTGTGACCCTTTGGGGTGCCCCCCCCAAAGCCCCAACCCGCGGCTGACCTAGCATTTTAGCGTGGCCGCCGTCCACCGGCAGCTTCATGCCCGTCTTCCGCTCCCAGTGGCCCGTGGGGCGCCCGGTGGCCCTACAGGCGTCACCAGCGGCCACCTTGGGGTCAACAGCGGCGATTTTGGGGTCAACGGCAGCGGTTTTGGGGTTTCGGTCTGGGGGGTGCTGACATGCCCCCCCCCGCACCCCCCCAGGCATCCTGGCCCTGCAGCTGCCCCCGGGGGGGCTCAACGCCGAGTCCTACAGATGAGAACCAGTCCCCTCCGCCCCCTAAATGCGCCCCCAGCCCCACAAATGCCCCCAGAACCCCCCAAATTGCCCCCCCCCAATTTATTCCCCCCCCCCCAGCGCCTGCCTCCACCTGGCCGAAATGCAGC
>NC_092613.1:240000-257500 GCF_047663525.1 Anas platyrhynchos | reverse complement strand
GGCGCACCGGGGGGGAACCAAAATGAGGGGGGAACCAAGTGTGCGGGGTGCGGTTGCCGGGGGGACGCATTTGCAGGGCGCACCGGGGGGGGAACCAAAATGAGGGGGGAACCAAGTGTGCGGGGTGCGGTTGCCGGGGGGACGCATTTGCGGGGCGCACCGGGGGAGGAACCAAAATGAGGGGGGAACCAAGTGTGCGGGGTGCTGTTGCCGGGGGGACGCATTTCCGGGAGCACCGAGGGGGGTCCATGGGGCTTGAGGGGAACCCAAGGGGGGGGGGGGGGGGGGGGGAACCAAAATGAGGGGGGAGCCAAGTGTGCGGGGTGCGGTTGCCAGGGGGTTAGGGTTAGGGTTAGGGTTTTGGTTTAGGGTTAGGGTTCGTTAGGGTTAGGGCTAGGGTTATCATTAGGGGCTTAGGGGTAGTGTTAGGGGGGTAGGGTTAGGGGTTAGGGTTAGGGTTAGGGTTAGGGTTAGGGTTAGGGTTAGGGTTAGGGTTAGGGGTAGGGTTAGGGTTAGGGTTAGGGTTAGGGTTAGGGTTAGGGTTAGGGGTTAGGGTTAGGGTTAGGGTCAGGGTAAGGGTCAGAGTCAGGGTAAGCGTAGTGAGATCCTCTCCTGAGCCTATGTTATTTTCCAAAGATTGATTGACACTTTTAAGGTTTCAGGGGTAGGGCACTAGGGTTGGGTTTCAGGGTAAGTATTCTCAGGGTTTATGTTTAGGATTTTAAGTTGTTTAGGTTTGGATTTTTAACGGTTAGTATTTTAGGGATTTGGGGGTTAAGGTTTTAAGTTTTTCAGGGTTACTGTGTTAGGGTTTTAGAGTTTATGGGTTGTAGTGTTGAAAGGTTTTTTAGGGTTAGGGTCTTAGGGTTTTCTTTTTGGTCAATTATTTAGGGTTAGGGTTTTAAAATTTTATTTTTATTTATTTATTTATTTATTTATTTATTTATTTATTTATTTTTTCATGTTAGGTTCTCCAGGGTTAGGGTTTGGAGTGTCCTAATTTTTTGGTTTAGCGTTTGGAGCATCTTAATTTTTTGCGTTAGGGTTTTGAGCATCTTAATATTTTGTGTTAGTGCTTTGAGTGTCTTATTTTTTTGGATTAGTGTTTGGAGCGTTTTTGGGTTTAGGTTTTTGGGTTTTTAGGTTTTAGTTTTTGGGTTTAGGTTTTGAGAGTCCTATTTTTTGGGCTTGGGATTTGAACGTCTTAATTTTGTGGGCTTGGGATTTGAACGTCTTAATTTATTGGGTGAGGAGTTTTAGGCATAGGTCTTCAGGTGTTTAGTGTGGTAAATATTTTGGGTTATGTCTGTAGGGGTTTCGAGGATTTTTAGGGTTAGGGCTTGAGGCTTTTTTGTAAAGGCGGTAAGGGCTAGGGTTACAGTGCGTGCTGGTAAATGTAATTCTTGAAAACTCGGCCCGTGATTGGCTGTTCCGGCTGTCCAAGGAATGCTGGTAAATATAGTTTTCCGGCACCAGGCTTCCGGGAGGCCATGTTGGGTGCCCAGAGCATGCCTGGAAATGCAGGGTTAGGGTTAGGGTTAGGGTTAGGGCACATTTTAGCGCGCCGCCGCCCAGACACATTTTAGCGCGGCGCCGCCCGGACACATTTAAGCACGGCGCCGCCTGGGCACATTTAAGCGCGGCGCCGCCCAGACACATTTTAGCGCGGCGCCGCCCGGACACATTGTACTTGTGGGGCTGGGAGGTTGTGGGGAACATCTGGAGAAGGTGCCTGTAGGGTTTGGGGGAGCACCTGCAGGGTCTGGGGTGGGATCTGTGGGGCTGGGGGGGGTCTCTATGGGGCCGGGGGGGTTTTGGGGGGGTTGTGACCCTTTGGGGTGCCCCCCCCAAAGCCCCAACCCGCGGCTGACCTAGCATTTTAGCGTGGCCGCCGTCCACCGGCAGCTTCATGCCCGTCTTCCGCTCCCAGTGGCCCGTGGGGCGCCCGGTGGCCCTACCGGCGTCACCAGCGGCCACCTTGGGGTCAACAGCGGCGATTTTGGGGTCAACGGCAGCGGTTTTGGGGTTTCGGTCTGGGGGGTGCTGACATGCCCCCCCCCGCACCCCCCCAGGCATCCTGGCCCTGCAGCTGCCCCCGGGGGGGCTCAACGCCGAGTCCTACAGATGAGAACCAGTCCCCTCCGCCCCCTAAATGCGCCCCCAGCCCCACAAATGCCCCCAGAACCCCCCAAATTGCCCCCCCCCAATTTATTCCCCCCCCCCCAGCGCCTGCCTCCACCTGGCCGAGATGCAGCGTCGGGTGCGGGAGGCACTGGCGGAACGCGAGCGGCTGCTGCGGGCACGGGTAGGACGGCGGGGGGTACAAAATTGTGGGGGGGCACCAAGGGGGGTGTGGTCCATGGGGCTTGGGGGGACCGCAAGGGTTGGGGGGAACCAAAATGAGGGGAAAACCAAGTGTGCGGGGTGCGGTTGCCGGGGGGACGCATTTGTGGGGCGCACCGGGGGGGAACCAAAATGAGGGGGGAACCAAGTGTGCGGGGTGCGGTTGCCGGGGGGACGCATTTGCAGGGCGCACCGGGGGGGAACCAAAATGAGGGGGGAACCAAGTGTGCGGGGTGCGGTTGCCGGGGGGACGCATTTGCGGGGCGCACCGGGGGAGGAACCAAAATGAGGGGGGAACCAAGTGTGCGGGGTGCTGTTGCCGGTGGGACGCATTTCCGGGAGCACCGAGGGGGGTCCATGGGGCTTGAGGGGAACCCAAGGGGGGGGGGGGGGGGGGGAACCAAAATGAGGGGGGAACCAAGTGTGCGGGGTGCGGTTGCCAGGGTGTTAGGGTTAGGGTTTTGGTTTAGGGTTAGGGTTCGTTAGGGTTAGGGCTAGGGTTATCATTAGGGGGTTAGGGGTAGTGTTAGGGGGGTAGGGTTAGGGGTTAGGGTTAGGGTTAGGGTTAGGGTTAGGGTTAGGTTTAGGGTTAGGGTTAGGGGTTAGGGTTAGGGTTAGGGTCAGGGTAAGGGTCAGAGTCAGGGTAAGCGTAGTGAGATCCTCTCCTGAGCCTATGTTATTTTCCAAAGATTGATTGACGCTTTTAAGGTTTCAGGGGTAGGGCACTAGGGTTGGGTTTCAGGGTAAGTATTCTCAGGGTTTATGTTTAGGATTTTAAGTTGTTTAGGTTTGGATTTTTAACGGTTAGTATTTTAGGGATTTGGGGGTTAAGGTTTTAAGTTTTTCAGGGTTACTGTGTTAGGGTTTTAGAGTTTATGGGTTGTAGTGTTGAAAGGTTTTTTAGGGTTAGGGTCTTAGGGTTTTCTTTTTGGTCAATTATTTAGGGTTAGGGTTTTAAAATTTTATTTTTATTTATTTATTTATTTATTTATTTATTTATTTATTTATTTTTTCATGTTAGGTTCTCCAGGGTTAGGGTTTTGAGTGTCCTAATTTTTTGGGTTAGGGTTTGGAGCATCTTAATTTTTTGCGTTAGGGTTTTGAGCATCTTAATATTTTGTGTTAGTGCTTTGAGTGTCTTATTTTTTTGGATTAGTGTTTGGAGCGTTTTTGGGTTTAGGTTTTTGGGTTTTTAGGTTTTAGTTTTTGGGTTTAGGTTTTGAGAGTCCTATTTTTTGGGCTTGGGATTTGAACGTCTTAATTTTGTGGGCTTGGGATTTGAACGTCTTAATTTATTGGGTGAGGAGTTTTAGGCATAGGTCTTCAGGTGTTTAGTGTGGTAAATATTTTGGGTTATGTCTGTAGGGGTTTCGAGGATTTTTAGGGTTAGGGCTTGAGGCTTTTTTGTAAAGGCGGTAAGGGCTAGGGTTACAGTGCGTGCTGGTAAATGTAATTCTTGAAAACTCGGCCCGTGATTGGCTGTTCCGGCTGTCCAAGGAATGCTGGTAAATATAGTTTTCCGGCACCAGGCTTCCGGGAGGCCATGTTGGGTGCCCAGAGCATGCCTGGAAATGCAGGGTTAGGGTTAGGGTTAGGGTTAGGGCACATTTTAGCGCGCCGCCGCCCAGACACATTTTAGCGCGGCGCCGCCCGGACACATTTAAGCACGGCGCCGCCTGGGCACATTTAAGCGCGGCGCCGCCCAGACACATTTTAGCGCGGCGCCGCCCGGACACATTGTACTTGTGGGGCTGGGAGGTTGTGGGGAACATCTGGAGAAGGTGCCTGTAGGGTTTGGGGGAGCACCTGCAGGGTCTGGGGTGGGATCTGTGGGGCTGGGGGGGGTCTCTATGGGGCCGGGGGGGTTTTGGGGGGGTTGTGACCCTTTGGGGTGCCCCCCCCAAAGCCCCAACCCGCGGCTGACCTAGCATTTTAGCGTGGCCGCCGTCCACCGGCAGCTTCATGCCCGTCTTCCGCTCCCAGTGGCCCGTGGGGCGCCCGGTGGCCCTACCGGCGTCACCAGCGGCCACCTTGGGGTCAACAGCGGCGATTTTGGGGTCAACGGCAGCGGTTTTGGGGTTTCGGTCTGGGGGGTGCTGACATGCCCCCCCCCGCACCCCCCCAGGCATCCTGGCCCTGCAGCTGCCCCCGGGGGGGCTCAACGCCGAGTCCTACAGATGAGAACCAGTCCCCTCCGCCCCCTAAATGCGCCCCCAGCCCCACAAATGCCCCCAGAACCCCCCAAATTGCCCCCCCCCAATTTATTCCCCCCCCCCCAGCGCCTGCCTCCACCTGGCCGAGATGCAGCGTCGGGTGCGGGAGGCACTGGCGGAACGCGAGCGGCTGCTGCGGGCACGGGTAGGACGGCGGGGGGTACAAAATTGTGGGGGGGCACCAAGGGGGGTGTGGTCCATGGGGCTTGGGGGGACCGCAAGGGTTGGGGGGAACCAAAATGAGGGGAAAACCAAGTGTGCGGGGTGCGGTTGCCGGGGGGACGCATTTGCGGGGCGCACCGGGGGGGAACCAAAATGAGGGGGGAACCAAGTGTGCGGGGTGCGGTTGCCGGGGGGACGCATTTGCAGGGCGCACCGGGGGGGAACCAAAATGAGGGGGGAACCAAGTGTGCGGGGTGCGGTTGCCGGGGGGACGCATTTGCGGGGCTCACCGGGGGAGGAACCAAAATGAGGGGGGAACCAAGTGTGCGGGGTGCTGTTGCCGGGGGGACGCATTTGCGGGGAGCACCGAGGGGGGTCCATGGGGCTTGAGGGGAACCCAAGGGGGGGGGGGGGGGGGGGAACCAAAATGAGGGGGGAACCAAGTGTGCGGGGTGCGGTTGCCAGGGGGTTAGGGTTAGGGTTAGGGTTTTGGTTTAGGGTTAGGGTTCGTTAGGGTTAGGGCTAGGGTTATCATTAGGGGGTTAGGGGTAGTGTTAGGGGGGTAGGGTTAGGGGTTAGGGTTAGGGTTAGGGTTAGGGTTAGGGTTAGGGTTAGGGTTAGGGGTAGGGGTAGGGTTAGGGTTAGGGTTAGGGTTAGGGTTAGGGGTTAGGGTTAGGGTTAGGGTCAGGGTAAGGGTCAGAGTCAGGGTAAGCGTAGTGAGATCCTCTCCTGAGCCTATGTTATTTTCCAAAGATTGATTGACGCTTTTAAGGTTTCAGGGGTAGGGCACTAGGGTTGGGTTTCAGGGTAAGTATTCTCAGGGTTTATGTTTAGGATTTTAAGTTGTTTAGGTTTGGATTTTTAACGGTTAGTATTTTAGGGATTTGGGGGTTAAGGTTTTAAGTTTTTCAGGGTTACTGTGTTAGGGTTTTAGAGTTTATGGGTTGTAGTGTTGAAAGGTTTTTTAGGGTTAGGGTCTTAGGGTTTTCTTTTTGGTCAATTATTTAGGGTTAGGGTTTTAAAATTTTATTTTTTTTTATTTATTTATTTATTTATTTATTTATTTATTTTTTCATGTTAGGTTCTCCAGGGTTAGGTTTTGGAGTGTCCTAATTGTTTGGGTTAGGGTTTGGAGCATCTTAATTTTTTGCGTTAGGGTTTTGAGCATCTTAATATTTTGTGTTAGTGCTTTGAGTGTCTTATTTTTTTGGATTAGTGTTTGGAGCGTTTTTGGGTTTAGGTTTTTGGGTTTTTAGGTTTTAGTTTTTGGGTTTAGGTTTTGAGAGTCCTATTTTTTGGGCTTGGGATTTGAACGTCTTAATTTTGTGGGCTTGGGATTTGAACGTCTTAATTTATTGGGTGAGGAGTTTTAGGCATAGGTCTTCAGGTGTTTAGTGTGGTAAATATTTTGGGTTATGTCTGTAGGGGTTTCGAGGATTTTTAGGGTTAGGGCTTGAGGCTTTTTTGTAAAGGCGGTAAGGGCTAGGGTTACAGTGCGTGCTGGTAAATGTAATTCTTGAAAACTCGGCCCGTGATTGGCTGTTCCGGCTGTCCAAGGAATGCTGGTAAATATAGTTTTCCGGCACCAGGCTTCCGGGAGGCCATGTTGGGTGCCCAGAGCATGCCTGGAAATGCAGGGTTAGGGTTAGGGTTAGGGTTAGGGCACATTTTAGCGCGCCGCCGCCCAGACACATTTTAGCGCGGCGCCGCCTGGACACATTTAAGCACGGCGCCGCCTGGGCACATTTAAGCGCGGCGCCGCCCAGACACATTTTAGCGCGGCGCCGCCCGGACACATTGTACTTGTGGGGCTGGGAGGTTGTGGGGAACATCTGGAGAAGGTGCCTGTAGGGTTTGGGGGAGCACCTGCAGGGTTTGGGGTGGGATCTGTGGGGCTGGGGGGGGTCTCTATGGGGCCGGGGGGGTTTTGGGGGGGTTGTGACCCTTTGGGGTGCCCCCCCCAAAGCCCCAACCCGCGGCTGACCTAGCATTTTAGCGTGGCCGCCGTCCACCGGCAGCTTCATGCCCGTCTTCCGCTCCCAGTGGCCCGTGGGGCGCCCGGTGGCCCTACAGGCGTCACCAGCGGCCACCTTGGGGTCAACAGCGGCGATTTTGGGGTCAACGGCAGCGGTTTTGGGGTTTCGGTCTGGGGGGTGCTGACATGCCCCCCCCCGCACCCCCCCAGGCATCCTGGCCCTGCAGCTGCCCCCGGGGGGGCTCAACGCCGAGTCCTACAGATGAGAACCAGTCCCCTCCGCCCCCTAAATGCGCCCCCAGCCCCACAAATGCCCCCAGAACCCCCCAAATTGCCCCCCCCCAATTTATTCCCCCCCCCAGCGCCTGCCTCCACCTGGCCGAGATGCAGCGTCGGGTGCGGGAGGCACTGGCGGAACGCGAGCGGCTGCTGCGGGCACGGGTAGGACGGCGGGGGGTACAAAATTGTGGGGGGGCACCAAGGGGGGTGTGGTCCATGGGGCTTGGGGGGACCGCAAGGGTTGGGGGGAACCAAAATGAGGGGAAAACCAAGTGTGCGGGGTGCGGTTGCCGGGGGGACGCATTTGCGGGGCGCACCGGGGGGGAACCAAAATGAGGGGGGAACCAAGTGTGCGGGGTGTGGTTGCCGGGGGGACGCATTTGCAGGGCGCACCGGGGGGGAACCAAAATGAGGGGGGAACCAAGTGTGCGGGGTGCGGTTGCCGGGGGGACGCATTTGCGGGGCTCACCGGGGGAGGAACCAAAATGAGGGGGGAACCAAGTGTGCGGGGTGCTGTTGCCGGGGGGACGCATTTGCGGGGAGCACCGAGGGGGGTCCATGGGGCTTGAGGGGAACCCAAGGGGGGGGGGGGGGGGGAACCAAAATGAGGGGGGAACCAAGTGTGCGGGGTGCGGTTGCCAGGGGGTTAGGGTTAGGGTTAGGGTTTTGGTTTAGGGTTAGGGTTCGTTAGGGTTAGGGCTAGGGTTATCATTAGGGGGTTAGGGGTAGTGTTAGGGGGGTAGGGTTAGGGGTTAGGGTTAGGGTTAGGGTTAGGGTTAGGGTTAGGGTTAGGGTTAGGGGTAGGGGTAGGGGTAGGGTTAGGGTTAGGGTTAGGGTTAGGGGTTAGGGTTAGGGTTAGGGTCAGGGTAAGGGTCAGAGTCAGGGTAAGCGTAGTGAGATCCTCTCCTGAGCCTATGTTATTTTCCAAAGATTGATTGACGCTTTTAAGGTTTCAGGGGTAGGGCACTAGGGTTGGGTTTCAGGGTAAGTATTCTCAGGGTTTATGTTTAGGATTTTAAGTTGTTTAGGTTTGGATTTTTAACGGTTAGTATTTTAGGGATTTGGGGGTTAAGGTTTTAAGTTTTTCAGGGTTACTGTGTTAGGGTTTTAGAGTTTATGGGTTGTAGTGTTGAAAGGTTTTTTAGGGTTAGGGTCTTAGGGTTTTCTTTTTGGTCAATTATTTAGGGTTAGGGTTTTAAAATTTTATTTTTATTTATTTATTTATTTATTTATTTATTTATTTATTTTTTCATGTTAGGTTCTCCAGGGTTAGGTTTTGGAGTGTCCTAATTGTTTGGGTTAGGGTTTGGAGCATCTTAATTTTTTGCGTTAGGGTTTTGAGCATCTTAATATTTTGTGTTAGTGCTTTGAGTGTCTTATTTTTTTGGATTAGTGTTTGGAGCGTTTTTGGGTTTAGGTTTTTGGGTTTTTAGGTTTTAGTTTTTGGGTTTAGGTTTTGAGAGTCCTATTTTTTGGGCTTGGGATTTGAACGTCTTAATTTTGTGGGCTTGGGATTTGAACGTCTTAATTTATTGGGTGAGGAGTTTTAGGCATAGGTCTTCAGGTGTTTAGTGTGGTAAATATTTTGGGTTATGTCTGTAGGGGTTTCGAGGATTTTTAGGGTTAGGGCTTGAGGCTTTTTTGTAAAGGCGGTAAGGGCTAGGGTTACAGTGCGTGCTGGTAAATGTAATTCTTGAAAACTCGGCCCGTGATTGGCTGTTCCGGCTGTCCAAGGAATGCTGGTAAATATAGTTTTCCGGCACCAGGCTTCCGGGAGGCCATGTTGGGTGCCCAGAGCATGCCTGGAAATGCAGGGTTAGGGTTAGGGTTAGGGTTAGGGCACATTTTAGCGCGCCGCCGCCCAGACACATTTTAGCGCGGCGCCGCCCGGACACATTTAAGCACGGCGCCGCCTGGGCACATTTAAGCGCGGCGCCGCCCAGACACATTTTAGCGCGGCGCCGCCCGGACACATTGTACTTGTGGGGCTGGGAGGTTGTGGGGAACATCTGGAGAAGGTGCCTGTAGGGTTTGGGGGAGCACCTGCAGGGTCTGGGGTGGGATCTGTGGGGCTGGGGGGGGTCTCTATGGGGCCGGGGGGGTTTTGGGGGGGTTGTGACCCTTTGGGGTGCCCCCCCCAAAGCCCCAACCCGCGGCTGACCTAGCATTTTAGCGTGGCCGCCGTCCACCGGCAGCTTCATGCCCGTCTTCCGCTCCCAGTGGCCCGTGGGGCGCCCGGTGGCCCTACCGGCGTCACCAGCGGCCACCTTGGGGTCAACAGCGGCGATTTTGGGGTCAACGGCAGCGGTTTTGGGGTTTCGGTCTGGGGGGTGCTGACATGCCCCCCCCCGCACCCCCCCAGGCATCCTGGCCCTGCAGCTGCCCCCGGGGGGGCTCAACGCCGAGTCCTACAGATGAGAACCAGTCCCCTCCGCCCCCTAAATGCGCCCCCAGCCCCACAAATGCCCCCAGAACCCCCCAAATTGCCCCCCCCCAATTTATTCCCCCCCCCCCAGCGCCTGCCTCCACCTGGCCGAGATGCAGCGTCGGGTGCGGGAGGCACTGGCGGAACGCGAGCGGCTGCTGCGGGCACGGGTAGGACGGCGGGGGGTACAAAATTGTGGGGGGGCACCAAGGGGGGTGTGGTCCATGGGGCTTGGGGGGACCGCAAGGGTTGGGGGGAACCAAAATGAGGGGAAAACCAAGTGTGCGGGGTGCGGTTGCCGGGGGGACGCATTTGTGGGGCGCACCGGGGGGGAACCAAAATGAGGGGGGAACCAAGTGTGCGGGGTGCGGTTGCCGGGGGGACGCATTTGCAGGGCGCACCGGGGGGGAACCAAAATGAGGGGGGAACCAAGTGTGCGGGGTGCGGTTGCCGGGGGGACGCATTTGCGGGGCGCACCGGGGGAGGAACCAAAATGAGGGGGGAACCAAGTGTGCGGGGTGCTGTTGCCGGGGGGACGCATTTCCGGGAGCACCGAGGGGGGTCCATGGGGCTTGAGGGGAACCCAAGGGGGGGGGGGGGGGGGAACCAAAATGAGGGGGGAACCAAGTGTGCGGGGTGCGGTTGCCAGGGTGTTAGGGTTAGGGTTAGGGTTTTGGTTTAGGGTTAGGGTTCGTTAGGGTTAGGGCTAGGGTTATCATTAGGGGGTTAGGGGTAGTGTTAGGGGGGTAGGGTTAGGGGTTAGGGTTAGGGTTAGGGTTAGGGTTAGGGTTAGGGTTAGGGTTAGGGGTAGGGGTAGGGTTAGGGTTAGGGTTAGGGTTAGGGTTAGGGGTTAGGGTTAGGGTTAGGGTCAGGGTAAGGGTCAGAGTCAGGGTAAGCGTAGTGAGATCCTCTCCTGAGCCTATGTTATTTTCCAAAGATTGATTGACGCTTTTAAGGTTTCAGGGGTAGGGCACTAGGGTTGGGTTTCAGGGTAAGTATTCTCAGGGTTTATGTTTAGGATTTTAAGTTGTTTAGGTTTGGATTTTTAACGGTTAGTATTTTAGGGATTTGGGGGTTAAGGTTTTAAGTTTTTCAGGGTTACTGTGTTAGGGTTTTAGAGTTTATGGGTTGTAGTGTTGAAAGGTTTTTTAGGGTTAGGGTCTTAGGGTTTTCTTTTTGGTCAATTATTTAGGGTTAGGGTTTTAAAATTTTATTTTTATTTATTTATTTATTTATTTATTTATTTATTTATTTATTTTTTCATGTTAGGTTCTCCAGGGTTAGGGTTTGGAGTGTCCTAATTTTTTGGGTTAGGGTTTGGAGCATCTTAATTTTTTGCGTTAGGGTTTTGAGCATCTTAATATTTTGTGTTAGTGCTTTGAGTGTCTTATTTTTTTGGATTAGTGTTTGGAGCGTTTTTGGGTTTAGGTTTTTGGGTTTTTAGGTTTTAGTTTTTGGGTTTAGGTTTTGAGAGTCCTATTTTTTGGGCTTGGGATTTGAACGTCTTAATTTTGTGGGCTTGGGATTTGAACGTCTTAATTTATTGGGTGAGGAGTTTTAGGCATAGGTCTTCAGGTGTTTAGTGTGGTAAATATTTTGGGTTATGTCTGTAGGGGTTTCGAGGATTTTTAGGGTTAGGGCTTGAGGCTTTTTTGTAAAGGCGGTAAGGGCTAGGGTTACAGTGCGTGCTGGTAAATGTAATTCTTGAAAACTCGGCCCGTGATTGGCTGTTCCGGCTGTCCAAGGAATGCTGGTAAATATAGTTTTCCGGCACCAGGCTTCCGGGAGGCCATGTTGGGTGCCCAGAGCATGCCTGGAAATGCAGGGTTAGGGTTAGGGTTAGGGTTAGGGCACATTTTAGCGCGCCGCCGCCCAGACACATTTTAGCGCGGCGCCGCCCGGACACATTTAAGCACGGCGCCGCCTGGGCACATTTAAGCGCGGCGCCGCCCAGACACATTTTAGCGCGGCGCCGCCCGGACACATTGTACTTGTGGGGCTGGGAGGTTGTGGGGAACATCTGGAGAAGGTGCCTGTAGGGTTTGGGGGAGCACCTGCAGGGTTTGGGGTGGGATCTGTGGGGCTGGGGGGGGTCTCTATGGGGCCGGGGGGGTTTTGGGGGGGTTGTGACCCTTTGGGGTGCCCCCCCCAAAGCCCCAACCCGCGGCTGACCTAGCATTTTAGCGTGGCCGCCGTCCACCGGCAGCTTCATGCCCGTCTTCCGCTCCCAGTGGCCCGTGGGGCGCCCGGTGGCCCTACCGGCGTCACCAGCGGCCACCTTGGGGTCAACAGCGGCGATTTTGGGGTCAACGGCAGCGGTTTTGGGGTTTCGGTCTGGGGGGTGCTGACATGCCCCCCCCCGCACCCCCCAGGCATCCTGGCCCTGCAGCTGCCCCCGGGGGGGCTCAACGCCGAGTCCTACAGATGAGAACCAGTCCCCTCCGCCCCCTAAATGCGCCCCCAGCCCCACAAATGCCCCCAGAACCCCCCAAATTGACCCCCCCCAATTTATTCCCCCCCCCCCAGCGCCTGCCTCCACCTGGCCGAGATGCAGCGTCGGGTGCGGGAGGCACTGGCGGAACGCGAGCGGCTGCTGCGGGCACGGGTAGGACGGCGGGGGGTACAAAATTGTGGGGGGGCACCAAGGGGGGTGTGGTCCATGGGGCTTGGGGGGACCGCAAGGGTTGGGGGGAACCAAAATGAGGGGAAAACCAAGTGTGCGGGGTGCGCTTGCCGGGGGGACGCATTTGCGGGGCGCACCGGGGGGGAACCAAAATGAGGGGGGAACCAAGTGTGCGGGGTGCGGTTGCCGGGGGGACGCATTTGCAGGGCGCACCGGGGGGGGGAACCAAAATGAGGGGGGAACCAAGTGTGCGGGGTGCGGTTGCCGGGGGGACGCATTTGCGGGGCGCACCGGGGGAGGAACCAAAATGAGGGGGGAACCAAGTGTGCGGGGTGCTGTTGCCGGGGGGACGCATTTGCGGGGAGCACCGAGGGGGGTCCATGGGGCTTGAGGGGAACCCAAGGGGGGGGGGGGGGGGGGAACCAAAATGAGGGGGGAACCAAGTGTGCGGGGTGCGGTTGCCAGGGGGTTAGGGTTAGGGTTAGGGTTTTGGTTTAGGGTTAGGGTTCGTTAGGGTTAGGGCTAGGGTTATCATTAGGGGGTTAGGGGTAGTGTTAGGGGGGTAGGGTTAGGGGTTAGGGTTAGGGTTAGGGTTAGGGTTAGGGTTAGGGTTAGGGTTAGGGTTAGGGTTAGGGTTAGGGGTAGGGGTAGGGTTAGGGTTAGGGTTAGGGTTAGGGTTAGGGGTTAGGGTTAGGGTTAGGGTCAGGGTAAGGGTCAGAGTCAGGGTAAGCGTAGTGAGATCCTCTCCTGAGCCTATGTTATTTTCCAAAGATTGATTGACGCTTTTAAGGTTTCAGGGGTAGGGCACTAGGGTTGGGTTTCAGGGTAAGTATTCTCAGGGTTTATGTTTAGGATTTTAAGTTGTTTAGGTTTGGATTTTTAACGGTTAGTATTTTAGGGATTTGGGGGTTAAGGTTTTAAGTTTTTCAGGGTTACTGTGTTAGGGTTTTAGAGTTTATGGGTTGTAGTGTTGAAAGGTTTTTTAGGGTTAGGGTCTTAGGGATTTCTTTTTGGTCAATTATTTAGGGTTAGGGTTTTAAAATTTTATTTTTATTTATTTATTTATTTATTTATTTATTTATTTATTTTTTCATGTTAGGTTCTCCAGGGTTAGGGTTTGGAGTGTCCTAATTTTTTGGGTTAGGGTTTGGAGCATCTTAATTTTTTGCGTTAGGGTTTTGAGCATCTTAATATTTTGTGTTAGTGCTTTGAGTGTCTTATTTTTTTGGATTAGTGTTTGGAGCGTTTTTGGGTTTAGGTTTTTGGGTTTTTAGGTTTTAGTTTTTGGGTTTAGGTTTTGAGAGTCCTATTTTTTGGGCTTGGGATTTGAACGTCTTAATTTTGTGGGCTTGGGATTTGAACGTCTTAATTTATTGGGTGAGGAGTTTTAGGCATAGGTCTTCAGGTGTTTAGTGTGGTAAATATTTTGGGTTATGTCTGTAGGGGTTTCGAGGATTTTTAGGGTTAGGGCTTGAGGCTTTTTTGTAAAGGCGGTAAGGGCTAGGGTTACAGTGCGTGCTGGTAAATGTAATTCTTGAAAACTCGGCCCGTGATTGGCTGTTCCGGCTGTCCAAGGAATGCTGGTAAATATAGTTTTCCGGCACCAGGCTTCCGGGAGGCCATGTTGGGTGCCCAGAGCATGCCTGGAAATGCAGGGTTAGGGTTAGGGTTAGGGTTAGGGCACATTTTAGCGCGCCGCCGCCCAGACACATTTTAGCGCGGCGCCGCCCGGACACATTTAAGCACGGCGCCGCCTGGGCACATTTAAGCGCGGCGCCGCCCAGACACATTTTAGCGCGGCGCCGCCCGGACACATTGTACTTGTGGGGCTGGGAGGTTGTGGGGAACATCTGGAGAAGGTGCCTGTAGGGTTTGGGGGAGCACCTGCAGGGTTTGGGGTGGGATCTGTGGGGCTGGGGGGGGTCTCTATGGGGCCGGGGGGGTTTTGGGGGGGTTGTGACCCTTTGGGGTGCCCCCCCCAAAGCCCCAACCCGCGGCTGACCTAGCATTTTAGCGTGGCCGCCGTCCACCGGCAGCTTCATGCCCGTCTTCCGCTCCCAGTGGCCCGTGGGGCGCCCGGTGGCCCTACCGGCGTCACCAGCGGCCACCTTGGGGTCAACAGCGGCGATTTTGGGGTCAACGGCAGCGGTTTTGGGGTTTCGGTCTGGGGGGTGCTGACATGCCCCCCCCCGCACCCCCCAGGCATCCTGGCCCTGCAGCTGCCCCCGGGGGGGCTCAACGCCGAGTCCTACAGATGAGAACCAGTCCCCTCCGCCCCCTAAATGCGCCCCCAGCCCCACAAATGCCCCCAGAACCCCCCAAATTGACCCCCCCCAATTTATTCCCCCCCCCCCAGCGCCTGCCTCCACCTGGCCGAGATGCAGCGTCGGGTGCGGGAGGCACTGGCGGAACGCGAGCGGCTGCTGCGGGCACGGGTAGGACGGCGGGGGGTACAAAATTGTGGGGGGGCACCAAGGGGGGTGTGGTCCATGGGGCTTGGGGGGACCGCAAGGGTTGGGGGGAACCAAAATGAGGGGAAAACCAAGTGTGCGGGGTGCGCTTGCCGGGGGGACGCATTTGCGGGGCGCACCGGGGGGGAACCAAAATGAGGGGGGAACCAAGTGTGCGGGGTGCGGTTGCCGGGGGGACGCATTTGCAGGGCGCACCGGGGGGGGGAACCAAAATGAGGGGGGAACCAAGTGTGCGGGGTGCGGTTGCCGGGGGGACGCATTTGCGGGGCGCACCGGGGGAGGAACCAAAATGAGGGGGGAACCAAGTGTGCGGGGTGCTGTTGCCGGGGGGACGCATTTGCGGGGAGCACCGAGGGGGGTCCATGGGGCTTGAGGGGAACCCAAGGGGGGGGGGGGGGGGAACCAAAATGAGGGGGGAACCAAGTGTGCGGGGTGCGGTTGCCAGGGGGTTAGGGTTAGGGTTAGGGTTTTGGTTTAGGGTTAGGGTTCGTTAGGGTTAGGGCTAGGGTTATCATTAGGGGGTTAGGGGTAGTGTTAGGGGGGTAGGGTTAGGGGTTAGGGTTAGGGTTAGGGTTAGGGTTAGGGTTAGGGTTAGGGTTAGGGTTAGGGTTAGGGGTAGGGGTAGGGTTAGGGTTAGGGTTAGGGTTAGGGTTAGGGGTTAGGGTTAGGGTTAGGGTCAGGGTAAGGGTCAGAGTCAGGGTAAGCGTAGTGAGATCCTCTCCTGAGCCTATGTTATTTTCCAAAGATTTATTGACGCTTTTAAGGTTTCAGGGGTAGGGCACTAGGGTTGGGTTTCAGGGTAAGTATTCTCAGGGTTTATGTTTAGGATTTTAAGTTGTTTAGGTTTGGATTTTTAACGGTTAGTATTTTAGGGATTTGGGGGTTAAGGTTTTAAGTTTTTCAGGGTTACTGTGTTAGGGTTTTAGAGTTTATGGGTTGTAGTGTTGAAAGGTTTTTTAGGGTTAGGGTCTTAGGGATTTCTTTTTGGTCAATTATTTAGGGTTAGGGTTTTAAAATTTTATTTTTATTTATTTATTTATTTATTTATTTATTTATTTATTTTTTCATGTTAGGTTCTCCAGGGTTAGGGTTTGGAGTGTCCTAATTTTTTGGGTTAGGGTTTGGAGCATCTTAATTTTTTGCGTTAGGGTTTTGAGCATCTTAATATTTTGTGTTAGTGCTTTGAGTGTCTTATTTTTTTGGATTAGTGTTTGGAGCGTTTTTGGGTTTAGGTTTTTGGGTTTTTAGGTTTTAGTTTTTGGGTTTAGGTTTTGAGAGTCCTATTTTTTGGGCTTGGGATTTGAACGTCTTAATTTTGTGGGCTTGGGATTTGAACGTCTTAATTTATTGGGTGAGGAGTTTTAGGCATAGGTCTTCAGGTGTTTAGTGTGGTAAATATTTTGGGTTATGTCTGTAGGGGTTTCGAGGATTTTTAGGGTTAGGGCTTGAGGCTTTTTTGTAAAGGCGGTAAGGGCTAGGGTTACAGTGCGTGCTGGTAAATGTAATTCTTGAAAACTCGGCCCGTGATTGGCTGTTCCGGCTGTCCAAGGAATGCTGGTAAATATAGTTTTCCGGCACCAGGCTTCCGGGAGGCCATGTTGGGTGCCCAGAGCATGCCTGGAAATGCAGGGTTAGGGTTAGGGTTAGGGTTAGGGTTAGGGCACATTTTAGCGCGCCGCCGCCCAGACACATTTTAGCGCGGCGCCACCCGGACACATTTAAGCACGGCGCCGCCTGGGCACATTTAAGCGCGGCGCCGCCCAGACACATTTTAGCGCGGCGCCGCCCGGACACATTGTACTTGTGGGGCTGGGAGGTTGTGGGGAACATCTGGAGAAGGTGCCTGTAGGGTTTGGGGGAGCACCTGCAGGGTTTGGGGTGGGATCTGTGGGGCTGGGGGGGGTCTCTATGGGGCCGGGGGGGGTTTGGGGGGGTTGTGACCCTTTGGGGTGCCCCCCCCAAAGCCCCAACCCGCGGCTGACCTAGCATTTTAGCGTGGCCGCCGTCCACCGGCAGCTTCATGCCCGTCTTCCGCTCCCAGTGGCCCGCGGGGCGCCCGGTGGCCCTACCGGCGTCACCAGCGGCCACCTTGGGGTCAACAGCGGCGATTTTGGGGTCAACGGCAGCGGTTTTGGGGTTTCGGTCTGGGGGGTGCTGATATGCCCCCCCCCGCACCCCCCCAGGCATCCTGGCCCTGCAGCTGCCCCCGGGGGGGCTCAACGCCGAGTCCTACAGATGAGAACCAGTCCCCTCCGCCCCCTAAATGCGCCCCCAGCCCCACAAATGCCCCCAGAACCCCCCAAATTGCCCCCCCCCAATTTATTCCCCCCCCCCCAGCGCCTGCCTCCACCTGGCCGAGATGCAGCGTCGGGTGCGGGAGGCACTGGCGGAACGCGAGCGGCTGCTGCGGGCATGGGTAGGACGGCGGGGGGTACAAAATTGTGGGGGGGCACCAAGGGGGGTGTGGTCCATGGGGCTTGGGGGGACCGCAAGGGTTGGGGGGAACCAAAATGAGGGGAAAACCAAGTGTGCGGGGTGCGCTTGCTGGGGGGACGCATTTGCAGGGCGCACCGGGGGGGGGAACCAAAATGAGGGGGGAACCAAGTGTGCGGGGTGTGGTTGCCGGGCGGACGCATTTGCGGGGCGCACCGGGGGAGGAACCAAAATGAGGGGGGAACCAAGTGTGCGGGGTGCTGTTGCCGGGGGGACGCATTTCCGTGAGCACCGAGGGGGGTCCATGGGGCTTGAGGGGAACCCAAGGGGGGGGGGGGAGGGGGGAACCAAAATGAGGGGGGAGCCAAGTGTGCGGGGTGCGGTTGCCAGGGGGTTAGGGTTAGGGTTAGGGTTTTGGTTTAGGGTTAGGGTTCGTTAGGGTTAGGGCTAGGGTTATCATTAGGGGCTTAGGGGTAGTGTTAGGGGGGTAGGGTTAGGGGTTAGGGTTAGGGTTAGGGTTAGGGTTAGGGTTAGGGTTAGGGGTAGGGTTAGGGTTAGGGTTAGGGTTAGGGTTAG